>NC_135958.1:59711352-59961352 GCF_053455715.1 Rhinoraja longicauda
GTGCTGTCTGTACGGAGTTTGTATGTTCTCCTTGTTATCATGTGGGTTTCCTCGGTGTGCTTCGGTTTCCTCCCACACTCCAAAGACGTGCAGGTTTGTAGGTTAATTGGCTTCGGCAATTTGGTAACTGTAAAATTGTCCCTCATGTGCAGGATAGTGCTAGTGTATGGGGTGATCGCTGGTCGGCGCGGACTCGGGGGGCCAAGGGACCTGTTTCCGCTGTATCTCAAAACTAAACTAAACGAAAAAAATACAATGAAGCCAGACGCATGTACAAAAGGCAGATCAAAGAGGCAGATACCAGAGTGCAGAATATAGTTTCTTAGCATTGCAGCATAACAGGTCAGAGAAACAGTCCAAAGTCCACAATGAGGTAGGTTGGAAAATTGGGATTGTACCTGAGCATTTGGAAGTAATGCTCAGAAGCCTGATAACAGAAGGAAAGAAGCTCTTGCTGGGTCTGCGGTGTGTGTTTTCAAGCTGCTATATCTTCTGTCCGATGGGAGAGAGGGAGAAGATGGAATGACAGTGGTATGAAGGGTCCTTTGAGTTCATAAGGTCATATGGTCATGAATAGGAGTAGAATTAGGCCATTCGGCCCATCAAGTCTACTCCGCCATTCAATCATGGCTGATCTATCTCTCCCTCCTAATCCCATTCTCCTGCCTTCTCCCACTAACCACTGACACCTGTACTAATGAAGAATCTGTCTATATCTGCCTTAAATATTTCCACTGACAGCCTCCACAGCCTTCTGTGGCAAAGAATTCCACAGATTCACCATCCTCTGACTAACGAAATTTCTCCTCATCTCCTTCCAAAAGAACGTCCTTTAATTCTGAGGCTATGAGCTCCAGTCCTAGACTCTTCCACTAGTGGAAACATCCTCTCCACATCCACTCTATCCAAGCCTTTCACTATTCTGTATGCTTCAATGAGGTCCACCCCCCATGTATAGAGTTGTATAGTATTTTTCGATTTCATGACCAGTTTTTCGCCTGAATGGGTAGGAGTTCAAAAGAACACCACTTATTGTAAGAGTGGGATTCAATTGTCACCATATCCAGGTTGAATCAACCATTTCTGGAAATTTGAGACAAAAGAAATTGCAGATGCAGGTGAGCAAGTGCTGGAGAAACTCAACAGGTCAGGCAGTATGTGAAGGATCTGGACCCTTCTTCAAACTAAAAAACTTCCATGGCGTCATAGATTCATAAAGCACAGAAACAGGTCCTTTGGCCCAACTCTTCCATTCTGACCAAGATGCCCTATCTAAACAAGTCCAACTTACCAATGTTTGGCCCATATCCCTTTAAGCCTTTGAAGAAGGATCCAGACCCAAAACGTCACCTGTCTATTGCCACATCCGACACTGCCTGACCTGTTGAGTTCCTCCAGCACTTTGTGTTTTGCTCAAGATTCCAGCCTAAAAAGGCTACGACTTATTCCTTGGAGTGCAAGAGACTGAAGCATGATCTTACAATGTATAAAATCATGAGGGGAATAGATAGAGGAATAAAAAAACAGAGAACATCGGTTTATGGCGAAAGGACAAAGATATAATAGCAGCCTGAGGGGGAACTTTTTCACACAAAGGCTGGTGGGTATGTGCAACGAGTGGCCAGAGGAGGTAGTTGAGGCAGGTACTATCACAATATTTAAAAGACATTTGGACGGGAACATGGATAGGAACGGTTTAGAGAAATTCAGGCCAAATGCATGGAAGGTAGGACTAGTGTTGTTGACATGGACATGTTGGGCTGAAGGGCCTGTTTTGGCCTGTGTGACTATGACTGCACCACAGGTTGGAGACTTGCTATTGCCGGTGGCAAACTAGCAGTTCTGTTAGAGGACTCCCTGGCACGTTTGGAGAAAGCGGCAACAAAATGAAATGATTTTGCGAAGTTCCTGAAGGAATTCTCAGCTCAATTTCCACAGTTATTAATTGAATATGAACATGACAGATCATTTTCTGCACAACTGAAACACAACCCTACTCCTCCCTCCGCCTTATAAACTACATGTCCTTGTGTGAAACAGCATTTAAAAAACATCACCGCCCGTTTTATAAACCTAAAAAGCCGCAGTATTGGCCACTGAAATAATGTTTATTATTGGTGTTCTTGGGATGTGGCAGATGGTCATAGGACACCATCGATGAAGAAAGCCTTGCATTTCTGTAGCCCCTAGCCCATCCTCGAACCCTCTTTCGGAGGAAGGGTCCTGACCCGAAACGTCACCAAATCCTTATCTACCCGACACGCTGCCTAACCAACTGGGTTACTCCAGCATCTTGTGTCTGTCTTCGGTGTAAACCAGCATCTGCAGTTCCTTCCTACGTACCCTGAGCTGATGGAAGGTCAGGCCTGATCTCTGGGTCACCGGTAGCTGAGGGAAAAGAAAAAAAAAGACTTTTAAGAATAAACGCGGAGCATTTTACAGGAAATTGCTCCGTGGAAATAAATCAAAGTGATGTATAAAGGGATCAAACTTGCCTTGAATTGAAAGTTGCAGATCTCAACTGCACTCTTAAGTGGATTTGCTAATGTCTCCACTTGCATTCACGGGCATTATTAGAATACATTGTTTGAGGGTTGAGAGAGCAGTTTCGGTTTGACCATCCTGCTCTTTGAAAAGGTAACGTCTTCAAATGGGCAAGCTTTTTGATGATATTTCTTTGATCAGCACTGTTTCTTTTAACAATTCAGAGTCAGCACTGCTGCGACTGAATCTGAATTGCTGCAGTGTTTATTTGAGGATTAATTTCTTCCCAGGAATAGGCTATGTGTCAACCCAAAGCGAAAAGGCAAAGAGTCTGATGAAAGTCCACAAAAAGTGTCATTTTCAAAAAGCGAAGATCAATGGAAGATGAAAGGTTTTGAGTAACCTAACTGCACTTTAAAGAGACAAGTCAGATTCACTTACTGTACTCCCTGGACAGAGGGTGATTTAACTGAGGTTTATTCCACAATTTAGTCACATTTTTCGATTTTTTAAATTAGATCCTTGTTTTTATTTTTATTTGTCCTTTCGTCCTGGTAGTTAATATATGTTCTGCTGGAATTGTCTACAATTTCCATTGATTTTGCTGGCCTTCGAGTTTGATCGCAAAAAATGGCTCATCGTGTTTGAGGAACTCAGCAGGTCAGGCAGCACCTGTGGAGAACATGGACAGGTGACGTGTTGGGTTGGGACCCTTCATCAGACGTTATTTAAATGAGTCTGAACAAGGCTATCGACCCGAAATGTCAACTATCCATATTCTCGAAAGATGTGTAAGAAGAAACTACAGACGCTGGTTTATACTGAAGATAGACACAAAATGTTGGAGTAACTCAGCGGGTCTGGAGAAAAGGAATAAGTGACATTTCGGGTCGGAACCCTTCTTCAGACTGCCTGAGTTACTCCAGCACTTTGAGTCTTTTTTTTGTTGTAAACCTGCAACTGCAGTTCCTCGAGCCTACATTTGAGTTTGATAAGTTTAGTTTAGTTTAGAGATAGCATGGAAACAGGCCTTCAGCCCACCGAGTCCACACCAACCAGTGAACACCCCGTTCGCACTAGTTCTATGTTATCCCACTTTCTCATCCTCTGACTACACACCCAGGGCAATTTTACAGAAACTGATTAACCAACAAACCTGCACGTCTTTGCGATGTGGGAGGAAACCGGAGGAAACACACGCGGTCACAGGGAGAACGTGCAAACTCCACGCAGTCAGCACCCAAACTTCAGGATGGAACCTGGGTCTCTAGCGTTGTGAGACGGCAGCTCTACCCGCTGCGTCACCCTGCTGCCAACTTCTCAGCAGCATTTCAGCTGAAGGGATGAAAGTTTGCCAGTAGAAATAGAAACAATTAAAATCTTCAGAAATGCTGAAATTAAAAGACAGGTGTAAGTAATTTGGGATAGAAACAGTATAAGGTCACTTGGCATTAAGGCCTGCTTGTCAGGCCCCGCGGAAAGCAATTGTATGATGTGATTCTCATCTCGACTGCTCTTGTCCTTTGCTCTTGTGCTGCTAACTGCCAAGCGACCCGAGGCATCTTGCGAGGAGTTCAGGTTGTACCGACGTATTTAGATTTAAAATGCACTTTTCCAATTCTCCAGAGCTAAATTCCCGAGTTTGGAATGTCGAATGAATTTTAATCAGTATTATGCTGGAGTTTGAGGCCACAGCATTGAACGAGTTTGGCTTGATTGTATTTAAATATGGTGGTTTACTTTAGTTCATTGTCACGTGCACCGAAGTACAATGAAAAGCTTTTTGTTGTGTGCTAACCAGTCAGCGGAAAGACTGTAACATGATTACAATCGAGCCGTCCGCAATGTACAGATGAAGGATAAAGGGAATAATGTTTAGAGCAAGTTAAAGTCCAGTAAAGTCCAATTCAAGATAGCCCAAGGTTCTCCAATGAAGTAGATAGTAGCTCTGGACTATCAAAATGTTTAAGAAACATTTAGACAGGTACACAGATAGGACAGGTTTACAGAAGCCAATTAACCTACAACGCTGTGGATGGAAACCGGAGCACCGGAGAAATCCCACACAGTCACGGGGAGGATGTACAGACTCTGTACAGACAGTACCCATAGTCAGGATCAAACCCGGGTCTCTGGCACTGTAAGGCGGCAACTCTACCACTGCGCCACTGTGCTGCCCCACTCCGCCGCTTAAACTAATCTCCTCTGCCTGCACGTGATCATATCCTTGCATTCCATGCATATCCTTGTGCCTATCTAAAAGCCTCTTAAATGCCATTATCATATCTATCTCCACCACCACCCCAGGAAGTTTGTTCCAGGAACCCACCACTCTGTATAAAAACTTGCCCGCACATCTCCTTTAAATTTTGCCCCTCCCGCCTTAAATCTATGCCTTCCAGCTCTTGATATTTTTATTCTGGGACAAAGGTTCTGACTGTCTACCTACCCCATCTGTGCTTCTCATAAATTTACATAACTTCTGGAATTCCCATTCTACAAAGTTAAGGACTTCCTTTCGTCAGAGGTGGAGGCAGTTGGAGATTGACTATCTGGTGAAAGTGGCCTAGAATCATTGTCAGTGTATGTTTGTTGGCTGTGTCTTGTTGGAGTAAGAATCTATGGTATTTCAAGAGTCAAGGGTGTTTAATTGTCACATGTAACGAAGCAGAACAATGAAATTCTTTCTTGCTGCAGTTTAACAGGCCCACAACGCACAAATAAATATATAATAAACAATAAATAAATATTCATAATACTAAGTAACCAGAATAGTGCAAAAAAACAAACACTGTGGTTCAGCAAAGTGGCACAGCAGTAGAGCTGCTGCCTGACAGTGCCAGAGACATAGGTTCAATCCTGACCACGGGTGCTGTCTGTATGGAGTTTGTACGTTCTCTCTGTGACCACGTGAGCTTTCTCCGGGTGCTCCGGTCTCCTCCCACACTCCAAAGACTTACGGGTTAATTGGCTTTGGTAAATTGTAAATTGTCCCTGCACGAAAGTCTAAAGTCAAAGGAACTTGAAGCAGTTGACTCTTCCACCGCCATTCCCTTGATGAAGACGGGTTTGTGGATCCTTGTCTTTCTCTTCCTGAAGTCAACAATCAGCTTCTTGGCCTTGCTAACGTCGAGAGCAAGATTATTGTTCAGATTTCAATCAGATTTTCAGTTTCCCTCATGCACTCCGACTTATCATTAGCCATTACCCGTCCAACGTTGGTGATATCTTTGGCGAATTTAATGATTTTAGACTTTAGAGATACAGTGCGCAAACAGGCCCTTTGGCCCACCGCAATCCATTAACATGCAACCCTGCATATCTTTGTGATGTGGGAAGAAACCGGGACACCCGACGAAAACCCACGTCTCCACAGGGTGAACGTACAAACTCAGTACAGACAGCACCCATAGTCATCAGCGAATGCATCTGGCGCTTTGAGGCAGCAGCTCTACCGCTGCGCCACTGCAACGCCCTAGATTTAGAGACGGCATTGGAGCTGTGCCTGCCAACACAATGGGGACAGGGAGGGTAGAGCATGTTATAAGATAGCTAGACACAAAAAGCTGGAGAAACTCAGTGGGACAGGCAGCATCTCTGGAGAGAAGGAATGGGTGACGTTTCGGGTCAAGACCCTTCTTCAGACTGAAACGTCACCCATTTTTTCTCTCCAGAGATGCTGCCTGTCCTGCTGAGTTGCTCCAGCTTTGTGTGTCTATCTTCGGTTTAAACCAGCATCTGCAGTTCCTTCTTAGCACAAGTGTGCCCGTTGGGCCCGTCCTCGTAGGGTTTCCATTGTAACCGGGAGGGGAGTGGGGGGGGAGGGAAGGGTGAGGGAGGGAGGAGGGAGGTGTGGAAGGGGGAGGGGTGGGGGATAGGGGGGAGGGGAGGGGGGGAGGGGGGAGGGAGAGGGGAGGGAGAGGGGTAGGGGGGGAGGGAGGTGGAAGGAGGGGGATGGGAGAGGGGAAGGGGGGAGGGAGGGGGACCTCCCCTTTTCCCAATACCCCTCTTTCCCCGTTGGGCCCGTCCTCGTATGGTTTCCATTGTATCCGGGAGGAGGGGAGGGAGGGGAGGGAGGAGGGAGGTGTGGAGGGAGGAGGGGAGGGGGAGGGAGGGGGGAGGGGAGGGGTGGGAGGGGGGAAGGGGGGGAGGGGGGAGGACAGCGTGAAATGTGGGCTTTATCTGGTTTGCAAGCATTAGGTATTGCTGAGGATCATGTGACATTGTTCCTGATCACTAGGTGGGCCTTGAGGTGTACAATAGCTTGGTAATTAAGATACTGAATTGGCATCCAGAGGCCTGGACTATTTATTCTGAGACAAGAGTTTGAATTTCAGCATTGTGCTGAGGCAATTAAATGAAGCAGGGATAAGAAATAAAAATTCGTAGAAATTACCGTGAAACTACAGTGGCACAGTAGTGCAGCGGGTAGAACCATTGCTTCACCGCTCCGGAGGCCCGGGTTTGATCCTGGCACCACGTGCTGTCTGTGTGGAGTTTGCACTGGGTTTCCTCAGGGTGCTCCGGTTTCCTGCAACATCCCACATCCCAAAGATTTGCAGGTTAATTGGCCACTGTAAATTGCCCCCAGTGTGTAGGGAGTGGATGAGAAAATGGGAAAACACAGAACTAGTGCGAACGGTTGCTCAATGGTCGGCGTAACTTGGTGGGCCGAAGGTCCTGTTTCCATGCCCAATCTCTAAACTCATCTAAGCTACCGTATGGTACAAAATGCTGGAGTAACTCAGCGGGACAGGCAGCATCTCTGGAGAGAAGGAATGGGTGACGTTTCGGGTCGACACCCTTCTTCAGACTGATGTCAGGGGAGTGGGCGGAACAGAGATAGAATGTAGTCGGAGACAGTAAGACTGGTGAGAGAACTGGAGAGGGGATGGAGAGAGAGGGAAAGCAAGGGCTACTTGAAGTTAGAGAAGTCAATGTTCATACCGCTGGGGTGTAAGCTGCCCAAGCGAAATATGAGGTGCTGTTCCTCCAATTTGCACTGGGCCTCACTCTGACAATAGAGGAAGCCTAGGACAGAATGGTCAGATTGGGAATAGGAGGGGGAGTTAAAGTGTTGAGCAACCGGGAGATCAGGTGGGTTTAGGCGGACTAAGGTGTTCGGCTAAACGATCGCAGAGCCTGTGCCTGGTCTCGCCGATATACAGGAATCCACACCAGGAGCAGCGGATACAGTAGATGAGGTTGGAGAAGGTGCAGATTAACCTCTGCCTCACCTGAAAAGACTGTTGGGGTCCTTGGACGGAGTCGAGAGGGGAGGTAAAGGGACAGGTGTTGCGTCTCCTGTGGTTGCAGGGGAAAGTACCTGGGGAGGGGTGGTTTGGGTGGGAAGAGACGAGTTGACCAGGGAGTTGCGAAGGGAACGGTCTCTGCGGAAAGCGGAAAGGGGTGGAGATGGGAAGATGTGGCTAGTGGAGGGATCCCCTGGAGGTGGCAAAAATATCGTAGGATTATGTGCTGTATGTGACGGCTGATGGCATGGAAGGTGAGGACAAGGGAGATCCAGGGGGTCTTTGTTACGAATGGGGCGAGGGGGAGCAAGAGTGGAGCTGCGGGATAATTGAGGAGACCCTAGTGAGGGCCTCATCTCTAATGGAAGAGGGGAACCTACTGTATGATTGTATAAATGCATTCCAGTAATGTCATGGTTACTTTTACAGTAGGATTAAGAATGACCTGTACTAGCCTTCTGAAATGCCTTCATAATAAGGCCTGATCTTACCAGCAATATCTAAATCCTGCGTACCAGTCCGATGCACGTCCATGGCTCTCCATGCTGGTGGTTATTTGGCCTGACAGGTTTTCCCGGTGTCGGGGTGGCAGGGTGGCACAGCGGTAGTGTTGCTGCCTTACAGCGTTTGCAGCGGCAGAGACCTGGATTGGATCCTGACCATGGGAGCTGTCTGTACGGAGTTCTCCCCGTGACCTGCGTGGGTTTTCTCCGAGATCTTCTGTTTCCTCCCATACTCCAAAGACGTACAGGTTTGAAGGTAAATTGGCTTGGTATAAGTGTAAATTGTCCCTAGTGTGTGCGGGATAGTGTTAATGTGCGGGGATCGTTGGTCGGCGCGGACTCGGTGGACCGAAGGGCCAATTTCTGCGCTGTATCTCCAAACTAAATTAAAAGCCAAACTAAATCCTGGCAACCACACGGACTAGACTCCCCACCATCGACTCCATCTACACTTCACAGCCAACATAATCGAAGTCTTGTCCCACCCTGGTCATTCCTCCTTCTCCTCGCTTCTGACCGGCTTGAAAGCGTGCACCACCAGACTCAGGAACAGCTTGTTCCCCTCTGTAATCAGGCTTTTGAATGGTCCTTCCATAAGCCAGGGTAATGTCCCATTCACCACGACCCGTTTGTGGACGTTGGACTTTGTCTCTGGAACTGATGCGCTTCAATGCTGAGAACTATATTCTGCACTCTGTATCTTCCTCTTATCCAGTGCACTTCATTTTAAACTAATTATATCTATGTATGGTATATCTTCAAAAAATGACACAAAGTGCTGGGAGTAACTCAGCGGGTCAGGCAGCACCTCTGGAGAACATTGGTAGGTGACATTTCGGGTCGGGACCCTTCTATGTGATCTGTTTGAGTAACAAAGCTATTCACTGTACCTCAGTATACATGGCAATAATAATCCAATATCTAAACCTAAATCAATGGCTTGATTCGTTGCCTATCAAGCTTTTAGTAGCCGGTTATGGAGAGTTAGTCCATGGTCTCCCTGTGCTTTGAGTCCAAAAAGAAGTGAAATGGGAAAGGAACAAAATACCACTGGGAAACCGAGGATAAATAATGGCTGATTATCACAAAATGCTGGAGTAACGCAGCGGGTCAGGCAGCATCTCAGGAGAGAAGGAATGGGTGACGTTTCGGGTCGAGACCCGAAACTTCGATTTGTACCAGCATCTGCAGTTATTTTCAGACATAAACAATGGCTGGATACAACACCCTGAACTTGTCACTCATTTCTACACAAATCCAAAATTACAGGAGAATCAATGGCACCACATTATCTGTGAGATGTGCCAGGTCGCCGACATTCTTGTCAGTTGCTCCCCCTGAACTGCATTGTGCACAAGGTAATTTTTCCTTTTCTTTCCAATCATTAACATGTCAGGCAGAGTGCTGAAATAAACGAACTATACAGAGGAAGAGACTCCTGGTAATAAAGAATAAAAATAAATTGGTGTACGATTTTAAAGGGATTGTCAAGTGGAGTTATCCAGTGTTAGACATCGAGGGAAATAATTTGCACGCATTGATATAAACACGCAGTTTGGGGGCATAAAACGTACAGAGCAGTATTTTAGCAGATTTATCCCGTATCTATTTAAGAATTTTCCATTGATTTTTATATCAAAATTTAATTTTTCAAATGGGGCTCCGTGCTCCATTCCAGCACAGAAGACTGCTTCCTAATGGTATGTTCACATTGGCTGCAGCAAACAAAATAAATCTGACTTTATCCAATGTTCTCCTGTTGCTTGTGGGCGATTGATGGTTATGGCTTGCGGGGGAATGGTGCTGGAACATGGGCAGAGCAGAAACAGCCGTGGAAAGAAAAACTCAGCAACATAAAAACATAGAAAATAGGTGCAGGAGTAGGCCGTTTGGCCCTTCGAACCAGCACCGCCATTCAATATCATCATGGCTGATCGTCCAAAATCAGTACCCCGTTCCCGCTTTCTCCCCACATCCCTCGATTCCGTTAGCCCTAAGAGCTATAATTAACTCGGAATACGTCATACTCTATATATTACACAAACACTACATTCCACACACTTGTATCTTCTCTTTGCATTGCCTGTTGCAGTTATGTGTGCCATGATTGTACTCACGTCTAGTGTACTTTGACTGGTTAGCACACAAAAAAAAAGCTTTTCACAATATAACGGTGTCCGAAAAGCAAATGTCTGCTGAAAATTGTCATTAAAAAATAGAGAATGCTAGAGGTACTCAGCATGTCAGGCAGCATCTATGGAAAGCTGGGGGCTGAGGCTGAGATTACCTGTACAAGAGGGATGTTGCATCTGAACTGGTTCAATATCCCGGCACAACAGATTTAGGCACAACAGATGTAGGCACAAGAAACTGCAGATGCTGCTTTACAAAGAAACAGATACAAAGTGCTGGAGTAACTCAGCAGATCACTGGAGGATGTGCACAGGTGATGTTTTGGCTCGGGTCCCTTCTTCAGACTGATTGTGGTGCTGGAGTAACTCTCAGAATAAAGACATTCCCCCTCTCCCTCTCTGAATGCCATTAAATATTGTTCAACCTCAGTCAGTCTCTCTCAACTGGACGACTCCCTCAAACCATGGCTCCATCTGGCGAATCTCCTCCAGCAGTTATAAGGCTTTATTTCTGGTTGATTCATTCACAGAATGTGAACACTGCTGAAAGGCAAACATTTACTGGCCATCACTCAGTACCTTTGCTCCGACTGACTTGATAATCTACTCCCCGGGCAAAGTAGCCGACATATAGTGCCCTCCATAATGTTTGGGACAAAGACCTGTCATTTATTTATTTGCCTCTATACTCCACAATTTGAGATTTGTAATAGAAAAAAATCACATGTGGTTAAAGTGCACATTGTCAGATTTTAACAAAGGCCATTTTTATACATTTTGGTTTCACCATGTAGAAATTACAGCAGTGTTTATACATAGTCCCCCATGATGGTCTGGGTTCCACAACTCTGCAATTTTTTGCGGTCTTGGGTGTAGCTGTTCCCAAGCCTCGCTCTGGTGCATCCCAATAAAATGCTTTCTATGGCACTTTGGTTTTGCTCAAGATTCCAGCATCTACAGTTCCTTGTGTCCCCATTTTACTGCTCAAATGCGACATCTTCTCAAAGTGTGTCACTTTGAAGAAGTTCTCTTCTCTCTGACGGTAGTTCTGTGAGACCCTCTCTCGCCCAAACCCATTTTGGGTTTTTTTTTGCTTTAGGCTTCTGTTCCTTTGTGTTTTGAAAGTTATGGAATAATTCAATCAAAGCCTTTGAAATGACAATATATTAAATAAGGAGGAATTATTTCCTTTAAGCAGGGAATCTGAAACAAGGCATCGGCTGAGAAATCCTTTTTGCGAAGATCCAAAAATAAACATAACATTGCAGTTAACAATGGAGTTATTTCGCGACTTATTAAAGGCTGTCAGGAAACATGCATTCTGACATTTTGATGGGATTTTTGTTTTGTGCTAACACTATCTTTTGGATGTAAAGAAGTTCCACATCAATTGTCATGAAACAACCAGACTTCACCACCAGTGGAATTTGCAGCCGTATTGGTTTGCAAAAGCGAGTTTTCATCTATTCAAGGAAAACCCTGTTTTATTTATGCTGTTGCATCTAAAGCCTTGCTGTATAAGCATTTCAACTCACATTCTTTACACTCACTCACTTGACAACATTATTGCAGAGGCAAGGAGTTGCCGGGTTGGAGGAGGGGTGTGTGTGTGTGTCAAGAATAAGTCTCAAAGAAAGGTATCGGCTGTTCAACATCATGTTGGCCATCAATAGACTTTTGCATGTTTGGATAGTCAGGGGATATGGGGTGAGTGTTTCTCCACAATCAGTAACCCGTGCCTGCCTACTCCCCATACCCCTTCATTCCTCTTGCCCCAAGAGCTCTATCTGACTCTCTTTTAAATTCATCCAGTGAATTTTCCTCCACTGCCTTCTGTGGCAGAGAATTCCACAAATTCCATAAATGGTGGCCGACTCACTGGATGCATTCAAAAGAGAGTTGGATAGAGCTCTTAGGGCTAGCGGAATCAAGGGTTATAGGGAGAAGGCAGGGTCGGGGTACTGATTGTGGATGATCACCCATGATCACATTGAATGGTGATGCTGACTCAAAGGGCTGAATGGCCTACTCCTGCACCAATTAGTCATGATCTTATTAAATGGCAAACCAGGTCAAAGGGCCAAACTCTTCCTTTAGTCCCGTATCTTCTTAGGTTCAGAGGAGACCTGTGACCCCTGATATCTTAGACAACCTCACACTGCTTTGGGTGGATGACCTTGGTCATGGAGGTCAGCCTCTGACCAACACCGGTTACGTTGCTTCTGGCAACACAAGTTAATAGACTGGTAAAGAAGATGTACGGCATGCTTGCCTTCATCTGTTGGGGTATTGAGTACAAACGTTAGGAAGTCATGATGCAGCTTTCTATGAGTTTGGTTGGGCTGCGAGTTTGGTTTTGCTCACCCTGCTATTAAGCTGAAAAGAGTGCAGAAAAGATTTTCAAGGGTAATTGCCACTTTTCCATCAAAAGACAAGCATCATAGATGTTAATATGGTGATAATCAATGGCAAAAACATAGAACACATGGGGGCATTCATTACAGAAAATATTTCCCTTTTAGTTCAGCTAAATTGTTTTATTTAAGTTGGTGAAGTCATATTTGGAGCATTGTGTTCAGTTTTGTAGGAAGGATGCCATTAAGCTGGAAAGAGTGCAGCAAAGATTTAGAAACATAGAAACATAGAAAGTAGGTGCAGGAGTAGGTCATTCGGCCCTTCGAGCCAACACGGCCATTCAATATGATCATGGCTGATCATCCAATATCAGTACCCCGTTCCTGCTTTTTCCTCATATCCCATGATTCCGTTACAGGGATGTTGTCAGGACTCGAGGGCCTGAGCTATCGGGAGAGGTCGGGCAGGCTGGGACTTTATTCCTTGGAGCGCAGGAGGTTGATGGGCAATCTTATAGAGGTATATCAAATCGCGAGGGGAATAGATAGGGTGAATGCACAGTCTTTTACCCAGGGTAGGCAGATCAAGAATTAAAGGTCATAGGTTTAAGGTGGGAGGGGAAAGATATAATATGAGTGGAATGAGGCAGCATTTTCACACAGGTGGTGGTGGGTATGCCAGAGGAGGTAGTTGAGGCAGGTACAACAACAACAACATTTAAAGGCCACTTGGACAAGTTCATGAACAGGGAAGGTTTAGAAGGATATGGGACAAATGCAGGCAAATGGGGCTAGCTTAGATGAGGATCTTGTTCAGCAAGAGCTAGATCGAGCTCTTAAGGATAGCGGAGTCAGGGGGTATGGGGAGAAGGCAGGAACGGGGTACTGATTGAGAATGATCAGCCATGATCACATTGCATGGCAGTGCTGGCTCGAAGGGCCGAATGGCCTCCTCCTGCACCTATTGTCTATAGCATGGACATGTTGGACCAAAGGGCTTGTTTCCGTACTATGAATCAGTAAACCTCATAATTGAAGTTCTCTTTCTTTGAAATGACTTTCCCAAATGACCCACAACACCATTTTATTTGCAGATTCTTGGGTAATAAATATGTTGTACAGTTTACTAATGAAAGCCTAGTTTGCCTTCAGAATCAAAATACTTCCCAATTTTCCGTTTCTGAAACTCCAATCACCTTAAAATTTGTAAATGATCCAGATTAAAATTTAAACTGCATTGTTTAAAGGATGGAAATGGCTTTTTTTCCGTGTGTTTTAATTTAGAGACACAGCGTAGAAACAGGCCCTTTGGCCCACTGAGTCGATGCCGACTATCGATCACTCGTTCACACTAGTTCTATGCTATCCCATTTTCTCATCCACTCCCTGCACACTTTGGGGAATTTACAGAGGGTCAATTTATCTATAAAACAGCATTTACAAAACAGCTTCAGTATAAACCAGCATCTGCAGCTCCTTCCTGCACATTTAACCTGCAAACCCGTATGTCTTCGGGATGTGGGAGGAAACCGGAGCACACGGAGGAAACCCACGCGGTCACAGAAGGTGCAAACTCCACACAGACTGCAGCTGAGGTCAGGATCAAACCCAGGTCTCTGGCGCTGTGAGGCAAGGCAGCAGCCGATAATGGTATAAAATGGGAAGCTGACCCAGGAATCTGACCTTATCACTGTTACGATTCAGCAAGGCTTCTTGTTTATGCTCAAGGCAGTCCCATCAAGTCCAGCGTGAAACAAGGCATTTGCAAGCCGGTGCGGGCCTGTCTCATTAGAGTGTGAGTGCATTTTAATGAGAACTCCGAACTGCTGGAGAATGCCACGAGTTTCACACTTAGATTATAAAAGTAAGATTCCTCTTCGCAACAAATGAGAGTCTGGAGAATTTGTTCTACTGCGCAAATTGACACCATTTAACGGTAGTTTTGAAATATCCTTGTGTACGGGGAAGAAGTAATTGATCCTAATGACTTGGGTCACTGAAGTTAAAAGGCTAACTTATTTTATTGCCAGTCAGTGGTGTCTCCTGCTGGAATCCTTCAGGATTTGGAAAGTTATGATATAAAGTAGATAAGTATTTCCAGCTGCTGCAAGCTATAAGTACTTAGCATTGCCTCTCCCTCAATAGTGTAAGTGGTGTATGATGTAACAACACCATTCTCCCACTCATAGTAATTGTTACTGAACTTTATGTAGCTCCACTCTATTTTACAAACTCTCTTCAAAATGATGCAATCCATCATATGTGTCAAAGGACCTTCAGGTTTAAGACAACCAATACTTTCAGTGCAAAATAAATGATGAGTTAAGAATGACTATCTGCAAATACGAACAATACGGATATATAAACCTCCTGTCAGTGACAAACTCCTTAATGAGACAATCACCATTTACCAGAAAACCTTCAGACTAAGTTCAAGAATTTATTGAATGAAGTTTGGATTTCCATACTGCTTTGTCACATCAGAAACACAGTGTACAGGTTTGTCTCTCAACAAGGGAATACAATCTGATTGTCTAATTTGATCACGACTGAGAAGCAGAACACTTTTCCATTTGAGTGTGAAATCGAACATGTCCGTTAAGGTCGTGGTCCCGGCCGCATCCCAACGCCGGCCGCGGATCTGGGAACCCTGAACCCGACCGGGGAGGGAATCCCAGCGAGCCACGGCCCAACCCAATGGCAGGAGAACCGGGAAGCCGGCCCGGAGAGGGGGATGGAGGGAGGCAGCGGTGGATGCTGGACAAAGGGCCCCAGCGTGGAGCGGCCGCATCCCAGTAGTAGGCCTGGCTCGCCTGCTGCCAGAGGAGGATGGAGGGGGATGACGCTGGACAATGGGCCCAGGAGGAAGAACCGGGGGTCTTATCTTCCGCGCCCACAAGGCCGGCTGCGGGAGGGACTCCCCACCCGGGAAACAAGGGCTGAAGAGGTCCGTGCAAGGTTCGCGGGATGGAATGGAGGCGACGGCTGCAATGGGCCCATGTGGTCAGCTGTCGCGGAGAAAGTAAAATGGCGCCAAAATGACATCTCTTGCATTCAGACTCAGTGGGCTGCTCTGTACATTTTGGGGGATTGTAACAATGGATGGGGATAGTCTTGCTGAGTTGTTTGCAAAAAAAAGGGTGATTTTTCAATGCACTTGTAGATGCAATTGAGTCAATCTCATTGCAAATGAGAAATCGGCACCAACTCTCCATGGATGCCTGCTGACCTGCTGGGTTCCCCCAGCACATTATTTGGGCAGCGCTGCTGGTAGAGTTGCTGCCTCGCAGCGCCAAAGACCTGGATTCGATCCTGACCTTGGGTGTTGTCTGTGAGAAGATTGTACGTTCTCCTCTGTGACCTGTGGATTTCCTTGGGGTACACCGGTTTCTTCCCACATCCTAAAGATGTGCAGGATTTTAGGTTAATTGGCCTCTGCCAATTACTCCCATTGTGTAGGGAGTGGATGAGAACGTGGGATAACATGGAACTGTCGAGAACAGGGCTGGGGTGGACTCGGTGAGCCAAAGGGCCTGTTTCCACGCTGTATCTTGAGAATAATAAATGAAATGAAAAACAAATGACTGGAATGATATGCAATGTAGTTTGCAGAGAAAGATGGGAACCTATGACACTATAATAATATCAAGTAAAGCAGGAGCTGAAGGATGTATTGACTTTTTAATGAGATAGCTTTGTCTGTTTCGGATCTGTTTCAGTCTGTATGGATCGACTGGGCTGATGTTCACTGGAATTTAGAAGGATGAGAGGGGACTTTATGGAAACATATAAAATTATTCAGGGATTGGACAGGCTAAATGTAGGAAAAATGTTCCCCATGTTGGGGGAGTCCAGAACCGGGGGTCACAGTTTAAGAATAAGGGGTAGGCCATTTAGGACTGAGTTGAGAAAATTACCTTTCCACCCAGAGAGTTGTGAATCTGTGGAATTCTCTGCCACAGAAGGCAGTGGAGACCAATTCACTGGATGTATTCAAGAGAGAGTTGGATATAGCTCTTAGGGTTAACGGAATCAAGGGATATGGGGAGAAAGCAGGAACGGGGTACTGATTCTGGATGATCAACCATGATCATATTGAATGGTGGCGCTGGCTCAAGGGGCCGAATGGCCTACTCCTGCACCTATTTTCTATGTTTTTGTTAATATATGCAAAATGTTCTAACTGGTGAATCAGAGGCAACATCTATTAATTACATTTCCCATTGCAACAGACAATGTTTTGGGTCAGAATTGTTCTTCAGTCGAGTCTGAAGAAGGGTCCCGACCTAATCCGTCATTTGTCCATTCCCTCCACAGATGCTGCCTGACCCGCTGAGTTCCTCCGGCACTTTGTGTTTTGCCCAAACGATTTCAGCATCTGCTGTTTCTTGCCTCAGGCATTTATGAAAACTAGAAATTGCTTGGTTGAGAAGACTGAGAAGAAATATAGAATGAGTTTTAGGATAACTTGATTAGTACGGGTGTCAGGGGTTAATCGGAGAAGGCAGGAGAATGGGGTTAAGAAGGAAAGACAGGATTCAATTCAGCCAGGATTGAATGGCAGAGTAGACTTGATGGATCGAATGGCTTAATTCTGTTCCTATAACTTATGAACATGAATCTATGAACAGTACACAAGACTAATGAGGATACATGAAGGACTACAGATGCCAGAATCTAGAGCAATAAACAATCAATGGACAAAGTCAGTGGGTGAGGCACCATCCCTTCAGAGATGCTGCCTGACCCGCTGAGTTCATCCAGTAGTTTGTTCGTTGCAAAAGGCTAATGAGAACATTTTCTTTGGGAGGCGAATAATAGAAGGAAAGAAAGCAAAAGGTTTTAAACATAAGGTTGTAATAGACAATAGACAATAGACAATAGGTGCAGGAGGAGACCATTCGGCCCTTCGAGCCAGCACCGCCATTCAATGTGATCATGGCTGATCATTCTCAATCAGTACCCCGTTCCTGCCTTCTCCCCATACCCCCTGACTCCGCTATCCTTAAGAGCTCTATCCAGCTCTCTCTTGAATGCATTCAGAGAATTGGCCTCCACTGCCTTCTGAGGCAGAGAATTCCACAGATTCACAACTCTCTGACTGAAAAAGTTTTTCCTCATCTCAGTTCTAAATGGCCTACCCCTTATTCTTAAACTGTGGCCCCTTGTTCTGGACTCCCCCAACATTGGGAACATGTTTCCTGCCTCTAACGTGTCCAACCCCTTAATAATCTTATACGTTTTGATAAGATCTCCTCTCATCCTTCTAAATTCCAGTGTATACAAGCCTAGTCGCTCCAGTCTTTCAACATATGATAGTCCCGCCATTCCGGGAATTAACCTAGTAAACCTACGCTGCACACCCTCAATAGCAAGAATATCCTTCCTCAAATTTGGAGACCAAAACTGCTCACAGTATTCCAGGTGTGGTCTCACTAGGGCCCTGTAATGGAACAAAATTACATAGGGAGTTTGCCTCGATTTTGACATTGACGTGAATACTTACACCGTTGAGCTATCTCGTGTTGAAGAATTAGAAAAGGTTATTCTCAAAAGGGAGCGGACACTGAGACACTGAGAAGCAGTTTAAATTTAATGGCCTGAATGATACAAATACAAGTATTTTGAAGATATCGTCAGGAAATCAATTTCGACTGAAGAAAGGAATTGCTAAAGGTAGCTTCGTATCTCAGCAAAAGTGTCATGCCTCTGAACAGGTTGAGATGATGCAATGTCGGAAATAACACGTTGTTAGTTTTCACTTAATCCTTGGGAAATTTCATTGTGGAAATGTAACAGTAATTTCCTATTCCACTCTATGGGTTGCACACTTTGACCGTCTCTCTCGCCCTCATCAGTGGGTCACTTGGTGTGAATCGCGGCTGTTTTGTTGCAGTCGGATGAAAGACAGTGAGCAGTGTGAAACACTTTGCTCAATCAATATAACATTTCATACATTAGAGCAAAATAAAGAGCATATGATAGCACCTCCGCTGCTTTACGTGGTTTAACTTGAAAACAGAATGGCTGGATTTATATTGAAAATAATGGCAGCATTGTCAGTGCTCCATGGTAATTCTGTACAAATCGATGAACTACTTCAGATGATCTGACTTGTGGGTGATAAATATAAACATTCTGTTTACTCAGTTGCACCTTCTCAGCTGATTCACAATTTAAATATATTGTATCGTGCGATGGCACTGAACTTAACTCATTGATTTGGATTAATGCACTGAGAAAGTTTTTAAGTTATTTTTTCCCTCTCCGACTCTGAAAATCAACTTTAATAAATCTGGAATGTTAATCCTTCCGCCTTTAATTATTGTTAGAGCTTGAGTAAATAATAATTTGGTAAATACTCTTCCTTTTTATCTCTCTCCATTACCTTAATTAGTCATAATTCCAGTGCCTGTAACTGATTTGATGTTGCTTTATAGATTCTAACACTCTATGGCTCGGCTTGTTAATGTTGCTTCTTCAGTCTGGTTGGATAAGCAGATACTAAATGCTTTGAACACATCCCAGAAGCCCTGCAGAGGGACTTGCACTGTTTGGACATCTAATTTACAGCAACTTGTTGTGTAAGACCCCAGAGAAACTCTGTGGACAAGTGCAGGTCTTAACAAATGGTTGCCATTGTTATTTGTCACTCAAGGCAAAATCCAGCCCATTAATTTATCTTGCATCCACTCAAACTGCCCAGGGCAGAATTTCTCTCTTTGCAATCTCCTGTCTTGATTTTAAACTTCTCGTACCACTTGGTTGTCAAGGCGCTTTGTGTGTCTGTGTTTCCTTTATTTGCTTCAAACACTGTCATGTCTATCAGGCACTTAAAAAAAAGATGATATTTTGCAAAAAGTGCAGTCCACTTGCCCAACTTGGCAGAGGAGGTTGGAAAGTCATTCCAATGTGAAAACGTAGGGTCATAGATCTATTATCACAGAAACAGGCCCTTCAGCCCACCTAGATCCGAAACATCACCTACCCATGGCACCTTCCCATGTTCTCCAGAGATGCTGCCGGACCCGCTGAGTTACCCGAGCAATCTGTGTCTTTTTCTATTAATGTGACGAATATGTGCTTTTTAAGTTGCATTTAAAGTAGGATCTAATATCTCCTGTGACAAACATTTCAAATACGGCCTGTGTTTTCCAGTGTCCACAAATCATCACCCTTTCAGAAGCAGCAGGTTACGTACCACAGATTAACTCAACGATGCTTTAAAACCACAAGGCACAATTTATGGAGCCATTCGGTGGGCCAAAGGGCCTGTTGGCACACTGTAACTCCAAACTAAATTAAACCCAGAGACCAATAAAACCTTGCATCTGTGACAGTAATAAAGGTTTAATAAAGGTTTAACATTGAACTTTGCTGTTTAGAGATACAACGCTGAACAGGCCCTTCGGCCCACCGAGTCCGCACCGATCACCGATCACGCCGTACACGAACACTATCCTACACACCAGGGACAATTGACAATTTTTTTACCGAAACCAATTAATCTACAAGCCTGTGTGACTTTAGAGATACAGCATGGAAACAGGCCCTTCGGCCCACCTAGTCCGCTCCGACCAGCGATCACCTTGTACTCAAGCGTTATCCTGCACACTAGGGACAATTACAGAAAATTTACAGAAGCCAATTAACCTACAAACCTGAGGTATTTATTCACAAAATGCTGGAGTAACTCAGCAGGTCAGGCAGCATCTCGGGAGAGAAGGAATGGGTGACGTTTCGGGTCGAGACCCTTCTTCAGACCTACAAACCTGTACATTTAACCTACAAACCTGTACATTTTTAGAGTTGGGAGGAAACCGAAGATCTCGGAGAAAACCCACACGGTCAGGAGGAGAACGTACAAACTCCATACAGACAGCACCATAGTCAGGATCGAACCCGGGTCTCTGGCGCTGTAAAGCAGCAAATCTACTGCTGCATCAACTGTGCTGCCCCAAACTCTTTTAACACAATTGAATCTTTAGGGATTCTGAAAGGGACAATTATGAAAAATCCTAATGCACATTGGGGGGATGGAGTGAGGGTGGAGGGTGGGGGGGGGGGGATGTGGAGATGAGGTGCAGTATTGAAGGGGGAGAATGAGGAGGAGAGGTATTTTGCTCTGGAGTTGAGAGGTGTCCTTATCATAAAGGATTATGATAGCTGAGCAGCTCTGTGGCAAAATAGGGAGATTATAAGCTAACAAAGAAAATGTAAACTAATGACAGAAAATAAGAGGAGTTTAAAAATAAAATTCCTTAAGATGTAGGGAAGACAGAATATGGAATTCTTCCAAACAAATGTCAACTATGAGCTATGTCCAAGTGGTGCATTTATAACTGCCTGTTGGAGTCAAGCAATTTTAGCATCTGTAATTTTCTTCCTCACTGCATGAGTTCCCTGATGTAATAGAGGGACCCTTCTATGTCTACAGAAGGAGCTGCAGATGCTGGAACCTTGAGCAGAACACAAAGTGTTGGAGGAACTCGATGGGTCAGGCAGCATCTGTGGAGGGAATGGACAGGCAAAGTTCCGTGTCGGGACCCTTCTCTAGACTGATTGCAGTAGGGAGGAGAGGGCCGGAAAAGAGAGGTGGGGGCAGGCCAAATCCTGGCAAGTGATAGGTGGGTACAGGTGAGAGGGGGGGGGGGGGGGTTGATTGGCAGATGGGTCGATTAAGTAACAAGAGCTAGAGGTGAAAAGGAGACAAATGGGTGTCAGTTAAGGAAGAAAAATCTTGTAATGTAAAGCCACGGGGAGGGAGATGGGTAGAAGGGAGATGGGAGGGGTGGGACAGTGAGAGAAATGGATATGCACTGGGATGGCTAGGAAGAGAACAGGAAAGAGAGACTGGGTAAGGTTTGATTACTTAAAATTGGAGCATTCTGTGTTCATACCGTTGGTTTGTAAGCTTCTCGAGTGGTGGGTGAGGTACGATTGAAAGCATTTAAAAGAAATGGAGAATAGAACATTGGACATTGAAATATTAGACACAAGGAACCATAGATGGAGGTTTACAAAAAAAACTACAAAGTGCTGGAGTACCTCAGCGGGTCAGGCAGCATCTGTGCAGAACATGGACAAGTGGCGTTTCAGGTCGGAGCCCTTCTTTAGACTGATGGAGGGGAGAGTGCACTGGAAGAGAGTTGGGGATGGGATAATGTCAGGCAAGTGATAGGTGGAGACACAAGGAACTGCAGATATTGGTTTAAAGAAATTACACAAACTGCTGGAGTAACTCAGTGGGTTAGGCAGCATCTCTGAAGAATGTGGATAGGTAAGGTTTCGTGTCGGGACCCTTGTTCAGACTGATGGAAGTGTTAGGTGAATACAGGTGAGGAGGATTTGATTGAGACATTAGTTTGGTTTAGTTTAGTTTCAATTAGTTTAGCTTAGTTTGTTATTGTCATATGTGCCATGGCAGAGTGAAAGGCTTTTTGCTGCGTGCTATCCAGTCAGTGGAAAGACGATGCATGATTACAATCAGGGAGTCAATTATATTGGCTCTTAGCTCTTTTATATTTAAAAATCAAACTATCCCAATTTAGTTGACTAATTGTAAAAACAATTCTACCTTCACATGGCAAACAGATCGCACATTCTTTGCTGGTATCCCCAATGTTGCTCCAGTTCACTATCTGTGACAAGCAACGCTGATTGCAATTTTATTCCCTAGCTCAGTTTAGTTTAGAGATACAGCGCGGAAACAGGACCGTCGGCCCATTGAGTCCTCACCGACCAGCGATCCCCGCACGCTAACACTATCCTACACGCACTAGGGACAATTTGCACTTATACTTATACCAGCCTATTAACCTACAAACCTGCACGTCTTTGGAGTGTGGGAGGAAACCTAAGATATCGGAGAAAACCCACGGGGCCACAGGGAGAACGTACAAACTCCATACATACAGCTCCTGTAGTCAGGATGGAACCCTGGTCTCCGGAGCTACAAGCACTGTGAGGCAGCAACTCTACCGCTGCACCACTGAGCACAAGGAACTTTGGTTCTTTACAATAAAATAACCTCTCGTGGTTCTGCACTGTGTCCCAATCTGTGGCTTTGTAACACTACATACAGTAAATAACATCTGAGTGAACTTTCAATGGCTAAATGACCACAAACATTGTGCATTCTGAGCAATCTGTTGAACCTTGGACCCTATTTTAAGGACAGACCTCAAGGCAATTATTCAGGCATTTTATCTACAAATCAGAGCACATCAAAGTATAAAATGACTGCGATTAGGAGAGGTATTTTAATGTTTAGGTCTAAGTTTATTATCGTCACGTGTACCGAGGTACAGCGTAAAGCTATTGTTAGCGTGTTATCTGATAATACCACACATGAGGACAATCAAGCCAAAGGCATGTCCAGAGGCAGAAGGGGGAACAGGGGGCTGCTGAGGACGAAGGGGGATTTGGCGGGGAGGGGGGGATAGAGGTGGGGTTGGGGGCTGCTATCATGTGTGGCAACAGGCTGTAGAAAGGACTGTTCGGTGAATATTTGTTACTTTGTCGGCGCCAGGCACTTGTGTACTGCCTAGGTGAGGTCTGCTGTGCGATTTTACCGGGTTGCACGCAAAACAAAGCAACTTGCTGTACCTAGGTACATATGATGATAAAGTATCGTTGAATCAGATTGAAGAGAAAGATACCAAAGTGCAAAATATAGTTTCTCAGCTTTGTAGCGTAATAGTTCCTCCCAAAGTCCACAATGTGGCAGCTTGGGCAGTTGGGGCAATACCCCAACTTACAGAAGGACCGTTTAGAAGCCTGACGGCAGAGAGGACGAAGCAGCACCTGAGTCCTGGGATGCGTGCTTTCATGCTGCAGAATAATCTGCCGTACGGGAGTGGGGAGAAGAACGAATGACTGGGGTGGGAAAGGTCCTTTGAATCATATGTGAGCCGTGGGACCAGTTTCCATGAGGTATCCCTAAACTAAACTAAAAAAAATCTGATCTGTTGCTGAAGTTATTTTGGGGAGGAATAACAGGAAGTGTGCAACTTATAAACGACGCTGTCACTCCCTCTTTCGTTCCCACCCTGCCTCCAAATGCACCATTCCTTCCTCCCTCCCTCCCTCCCTCCCAACCGGCTTATTCCTCTCTGCACCTTCCTGCAGCCCACGGCAATGATGCATAACACCTTTGATCGTGCTGACTGGAATAATCTATGGCATAATGGCTCTGCAATGCTGAACCATTCCGTTCGATAGATAAATGACCCCAGCAATGGGCGATTCACCTGAAAGTGCAAAGTATCCTTAAAATGGCTCTGACAAAAGTCTAATCAATATGGATAACTTTACTCAGATGCAATGCCATTAAAGCTATTGAGGGATAATTTTGGAAAACCATTGCAATGGAAGTATTGTGATGAATTCTCTCACTCTGATGGGTCTCACCAAGCCGTTCACTCTTGTTAGGCAGTTT
Source organism: Rhinoraja longicauda (assembly GCF_053455715.1). Lineage (NCBI taxonomy): Eukaryota > Metazoa > Chordata > Chondrichthyes > Rajiformes > Arhynchobatidae > Rhinoraja > Rhinoraja longicauda. The sequence continues at coordinate 59,735,518 of NC_135958.1, forward strand.
GGAATCTGGCCACATGTGATTTATAAGATTAATGTCCTGATTCATGAGACTTAGACGTAATATAATGGTGCGTGTGGTCTGGACATCTTACCTATAATTATTTTACTTGTGTCCCAGCTGCCTTGAGGCTCAGTAGCACATGAGGACCGTGTGGTGCTTTGCGCTACTGAGTAACCCTTACACTCAGCAAGGATGGGCCAAGCATTCATGGGGAATGAGTCTAGTTTAGTTCAGTTTATTGTCATGGGTATGGTACAGTGAAAAGATTTTGTTGCGTGCCAACCAGTCAGCGGAAATACTATAAATGATCACAATCGAGCTGTCCATAGAGTACAGATACATGATAAAGTGAACAATGTTTATTGCAAGGTAAAGTCTAATCAAAGTCTAATCACTTCTTCACACAGAGAGTGGTGAGTCTGTGGAATTCTCTGCCACAGAAGGTAGTTGAGGCCAGTTCATTGGCTATATTTAAGAGGGAGTTAGATGTGGCCCTTGTGGCTAAAGGGATCAGGGGGTATGGAGAGAAGGCAGGTACAGGTTACTGAGCTGGATGATCAGCCATGATCATATTGAATGGCGGTGCAGGCTCGAAGGGCCGAATGGCCTACTCCTGCACCTATTTTCTATGTTTCTATGTTTCTAAAGATAATCCAAGCGCCTTCAATGAGGTAGATAGTAGCTCTGGACTGCTCTATAGTTGTTAATAGAGTGGTTTAGTGCTGGTGGCTCAGTCTTTTGTATTAGATTTATAGAAGTGACCCGGGTGACAATGTGAACGATCTTTAAGTCATTTTGTAGACAACGTGAAGAATGGTGCAGTTGTGGATTCTCAAAGATTACAGCAAGATCTGTTGGAAATTTGTGCGGAGAAATGGCAGATAAATCTGATAAATCTGCATAAATGTGAAGTTGCATTTCGGGAGGTTGCGCGCAAGAGGAAAATGCACCGTCTTTGGCCGTGTCCTTCAAGACAAGAGACCTTGAGGTGCATGTCCATTGCTCCCTGAAAATCAAAGCACAAGTGGATGGAATGGTGAGAAAGGCGTACAGCATACTAGTCTTCATCAGATGGAGCACTGAGAATAAAGTTTCAGCAGGTCATGTTGCAGCAGAATAGATGTTAGTATCGTTTGTAGGTCTGGTCACTGCACTACAGGAAGGATGGAGAGGATGCAGAAGAGGTTCACGAGGATGTTGCCGGGATTGAACAGTATTCGTAAAAAGGAGAGGTTGGAAATTCTAGGATCATTTTCTCTGGAGTGTCAGATGCTGAGAGATGAACTGACAGAAGTTTCTAAAATAATGGGAGGCACAAATTATGGGCAGCACGGTGGTGCAGCAGTAGAGGTGCTGCCTCACAGCATCAGAGACCCAGGTTCGATCCTGACCATGGGTGCAGTCTGTGCAGCGCTTGTGTGTTCTCCTGCGACCGCGTGGGTTTTCCCCGGGTGGTCTGGTTAACAACACTCCAAAGAAGTACAGGTTTGCAGGTTAATTGTTGGCCTTGGTAAAAACTGTAAATTGTTGATTGTGTGTAGGATAGTGGTAGTGTGTGGGGATCGCAGGTTGGTGCGGACTTGGTGGGCTGAAGGGCCTGTTTCCACTTTGTAAAACTAAGCACAGACAGGGTAAATAGTTACTCTTTTTCTCAGGGTGGAAATGCCAAACATTAGAGGGCGCAGGTTTAAGGTGAGAGGGGGAACGTTTGAAGGAGATGAGTGGGGCGAGTTTTTTTACACAGTGATGGGAGGTGCCCGGAACTCCTTGCCAGGGGAAGTGATAGAAACAGATATAATAGGGACATTTATGAGGCATTTAGATGGATACATGACCATGGCAGGGAATAGAGGGATGCAGAAAATTCGTCTGTCATAGGTTTAAGGTGAGGGGGGAAAGATTTAATAGGAACCTGAGGGCCAACTCTTTCACGCAGAGGGTGGTGGGGTGTATGGAACGAGCTGCTGGAGGAGGTAGTTAAGCCAGGGATTATCGCAATGTTTACGAAACATTTAGACTGGGTACATGGATAGGACAGGTTTATATGGATTTGGGCCAAATGCAGGCAGGTAGATGGGACATGTTGGCCAGTGTGGACAAGTTGGGGCAAAGGGCCTGTTTCCACGTTCCAGGACTCTATGACTCTATTTGCATGCAGATGGCATGAGTTACAATGGCATCATGGTAAGCAATGACATTGTGGGCTGAAGGATCTGCTCCTGCGCTGTACTGTTCCAGAGGCTATGTTCTATGTCTAAGTGGGCCGAGGAGGATGTTTCCAAGCTGTACCTCTGTACCACTTAAGCGCCACTGTTTAAAGATAAGGAGTGGCTCCACCAACGAGAGAAACGAGGCAATTTCTGCAATGCTGAACTATTCCGTTCGATAGATAAATGACCCCAGCAATGGGCGATTCACCTGAAAGTGCAAAGTATCCTTAAAATGGCTCTGACAAAAGTCTAATCAATATGGATAACTTTACTCAGATGCAGTGCCATTAAAGCTATTGAGGGATAATTTTGGAAAACCATTGCAATGGAAGTATTGTGATGAATTCTCTCACTCTGATGGGTCTCACCAAGCCGTTCATTCTTGTTAGGCAGTTTGGAATCTGGCCACATGTGATTTATAAGATTAATGTCCTGATTCATGAGACTTAGACATAATATAATGGCGCGTGTGGTCTGGACATTTTACCTATAATTATTTTACTTGTGTCCCAGCCGCCTTGAGGCTCAGTAGCACATGAGGACCGTGTGGTGCTTTGCGCTACTGAGTAACCCTTACACTCAGCAAGGATGGGCCAATTGAAGGATTGTATAGATCTCTTCCACCACCGTCGGAAGAAACAGAGTCTATGAATATATTTTAAGGCAATTAATGGAATCTTGCTAAGCTAGGGAGTGAAAAGTGACGGTGGAGAAATGGGAAAGTGGAGCTGTGAATATAATGACATCAGCCATGATATTTTGAAATGGTGAATATATCACCACCTCACATCCTGGATTCTGGACTACCTCACCAAACGACCGCAGTATGTGAGGACAAAGGACCTGGTCTCGGACGGGGTGGTCTGCAGCACTGGGGTTCCGCAGGGAACAGTGCTAGCTCCATTCTTGTTCACCCTGTACATTGCGGACTTCAGGCACAGCTCTGCAGACTCCTATCTACAGAGGCTCTCTGACGACTCTGCCATCGTCAGCCTCATCACTGGCGACGAGGACAGGGCGTACAGAGAACTGATCAAGGAGTTTGTGGACTGGTGCCAGCGGAACTGCCTCCGGATCAACGTGGGGAAAACCAGGGAGATGGCGGTAGATTTCCGCAGGCGCAGCCAGGTCCCCCCGACACCGGTGAACATCCAGGGAATGGACATCGAGAGGGTGGATTCTTATAAGTACCTGGGTGTCTACCTCAACAATAAACCGGACTGGACTGAAAACACCAAAGCGCTGTACAGAAAGGGTCAGAGCAGACTTTATCTGCTAAGGAGACTCAGGTCCTTCGGAGTGCAGGGGGCACTCCTAAGGACCTTCTACAACACGGTGGTTGCATCGGCCATTTTCTATGGAGTGGTCTGCTGCAGCAGCAGCATCTCAGCAGCGGAAGGGAAGAGACTCGTCAAGCTGGTCAGGAAGGCCAGCTCTGCCCTGGGTTGCCCCCTCGACTCAGTGCAGGTGGTGGGAGAGAGGAGGATGATGGCAAAGCTAACAGCGCTGCTGGACAACGACTCCCACCCAATGCAGGACACTGTCACTGCACTGAGTAGCTCCTTCAGTGACAGACTCCTTCACCCCAAGTGCGTGAAGGAGAGATATAGGAGGTACTTCCTTCCCGCTGCTGTGAGACTGCACAACCAGCACTGCTCCCAGCAGACGAGTCAACAATAACAGCTAAGAACACACAGAAAACTGATGACAATTTATGTATCTTTTATATATTTATAATGAATGATCTCTCGCTCTCTTGCTATCCACTTTGCTGCTGTAACACTGTAAATTTCCCTGGTGTGGGACGAATAAAGGAATATATTATTATTATTATTATTATTATATCCTTGCCTATATGTTCGTAACTACTCCAAGCATTTGATTTGTATTTTAGACAAGTTTGCTTCCTCTCCAGGTTCCCTCTCACACATTCCTGGTTTAATATAAGATTACTTTCTGTGATTTACAGCCGTTCCTGCAGCTCTGGCTTGCTAACAATTCATCTGAAATGCCGAGGCTTCCTCCAGGAGTTTGATGTCATCTATAAATTTACACTGAATATATGTGGTTATGATACAAGCGAATATTGTAGTAGTGGGTGAGAAACTCCAAAGTGCTGCACATCTCATCCAACTCTCCCTCTCCCTCTCCCTCTCCCTCTCCCTCTCCCTCTCCCTCTCCCTCTCCCTCTCCCTCTCCCTCTCCCTCTCCCTCTCCCTCTCCCTCTCCCTCTCCCTCTCCCTCTCCCTCTCCCTCTCCCTCTCCCTCTCCCTCTCCCTCTCCCTCTCCCTCTCCCTCTCCCTCTCCCTCTCCCTCTCCCTCTCCCTCTCCCTCTCCCCCTCCCTCTCCCCCTCCCCCTCCCTCCCTCTTCCACAGTGTCCCCGTGGACACCGCGTGTTCCCTCTCCAGGGTCACGCGAGCACGGACATAGGCCCGGAAGAGGGGTAGGCAGCCGACTCTGTTGTGACCATCGACCGCCCGCTGCCTGGACCCGCGAATGGCCATCTTGGCCAGGCCCAGGAGCAAACCGACAGGGAAATCCCACCCTCCCGATCGGCCCTCCCCACTCCCAGCCCTGTGCCCAAACACCAGGATCGTAGGACTGAAATGCAGCCAAAACTTGAGGAGCAACCCCTTCAGATACTCCTACAGGGGCAGCAACCTCACACACCCCATGTACACGTGGAACACGGACTCCTCCTCGCCGCAGAAAATACAAGCGGCAGGCAAGTCCGTGAACCGGCTCAAAAATGTATAACATACCACGGCTCTGTGCAACACTCTCCACCCCAGGTCCCCGATGTAAAGGGGGAGGACTCCCTTGTAGAGTCCCGCGCCTACCAGCGATCACCCCGTACACTAGCACTATCCTACACAGTGGGGAGTATTTACAAAATTTACAGAAACTTAACCTACAAACCTGTATGCCTCTGGTGCCGTTAGGCCGCAAATCTATTGCTGCATCAACTGTGCTGTCCTGGTTAATTTAACTAATTGGATAATTCGGAGCAAATATCTTTGAAATGATGGGGGGGAAATAGAGACTCACTACTGGAAAGTAATCAGTAAATTACGGGGTGGTGTGTTGTCTTTGTGAGATGTTTATCTTGAGCATATCTCAGATAACCAGCTATTAGTACTCCTTCATATTACAAACATTTTACACTGGTCTTTTAGTCTATGTCCATTTAAAATCTTTGAATCAATGACACGTTGGAAGTTTTTAGATATGAAATGTAACGAGAGGTAAATAAGGCATATAGTATGAAGATAGACACAAAACGCTGGAGTAACTCAGCGGGACGGGCAGCATATCTGGAGAGAAGGACTGTGAAGATAGGAACTGCAGATGCTGGTTTATACCAAAGACAGACACAAAATGCTGGAGGCATATAGTATGTTCACCTTCATTGGTCGGGGCATTGTATATACGAGTCATGATGTTAGGTTGCAGATTAACAGGACTTTGGTAGACGGCATTTGAAATATTGCTTGCAGTTCTGGTCTCCATATGAAAGGAAGGGTGTGGGGAATTTGGAGAGGGTGCAGAAAAACTTACCTGGATGCTGCTTGGATTAGAGGGTATGAGCTATGACGAGAGGTTAGATAAACTTGGGAAGTGTCGGAAGTTAAGGGGAGACCTGATGCAAGTATATAAAATTACGGGAGGCATCGATAGGGTAGATAGTCAAAACATTTTTCCAACCTTGATGGAAACGTCAAAGACTAAAGGGCAACGTTTAAAGGAGACTAGACCAAGTGGACCCGTTGGGCCCAAAACTCACCTGCATTGGTGCAACACCCTGTCCTCCCCCCTCCCCTCTCTCCTCAACCCCCCCTCCCCTCTCCCTTCTCCCTCCTTCCCCCCACCCTCCCTCCTCCCCTCCCCAAACCTCTCCTGCATTGGTGCAGCAGCCTCTCCTATCCCCATCCCCTCTCCTTCCCCCAACCCCCCTCCCCCTCCCTCCCCTTCCCCTCCCCCTCCCTCTCTCCCCTTCCCCTGCGCCCTCCCAACCCCCTTATCCTCCTTCCTCCCCCCTCCCTCCCCCCCTCCTCCCTTCCCCCCTCCCTCCCCTTCCTCCCTTCCCCCCTCCCTCCCCTTCCCCTCCCCCTCCCTCTCTCCCCTTCCCCTGCCCCCTCTCAACCCCCTTATCTTCCCCCCTCCCTCCCCCTCCTCCCCTCCCCCTCCCCTCCTTTTAAACTTTAAAATGTGAATAACTTTAAAAATTAAAAAACACCGATTTCAACAAAACTACCTGCATTATCACTAAAGTGACAAGGGTGAGTAAGGTGGGCCTAAAATTGTTGCGCTATCGTGTACCGTTTTGGCTGTTCAGTCACAAACAAGATAACAAACGAGAGCTTTAGTATATAGATGTGTGGCAGAGGAGATTAGTTTGACCTGGCATCATGTCTGGCATAGACATTGTGGGCCAAAAGGTCAGTTCCTGTGATGTACTGTTCTATGTTTTGTGTTCTACAAATGTCCTGGCTTCCACGGGCAACTTTTTAAGCTTTTGTTTCACGTAATCATCCCTCACCAATGGCAATTAATCTCTAGTTGTCCCGAGGATGGGCCTTTTTACTTTGCGGCTTTAAGGAAACCATCCACTTATAGTAATGGGACAACGTGGGTGCATATTAATGGCCTCGCTACAGCACTCCTGGTATGAAGTGGCACGTCATTAAACTTATGAGATCTGATGGTAATTTCAATAACTAACAGTATGGGACACTAATGAATATTGCCAATTAATCTTAGAAATTAAAGAGGGTCCATATATATTTCACGTTAAATGAAATGTGAATTGCAGGACTTATATTGATGGACATCTTGTTTATCTAGATATAGGATTTTTGGACAGGTGTGCTATCTAAGCTACATTTATCAAAACCATATGACAGCTACAGTAAGCCTCTCCTAAGCTGTTATTGTTACTGCGCTGGTGATGCACTCCAACTTTGAAGCTGGTATTCTGTGACAGAAAATGACAATATGATCCAGCAACATTTCTGGACTAATTGTCAACAACCTGCAGGCATTTACTCTTGAAATTAATTTCCCCGAAGGTAGCTCTCTTAGTTGAGCACTGTCAAGCGTTCATTGATGAACAATTTAACACATTTGCTGAGAGCATTTCAATATTTCAATCGATTACTTGGTTCTCCTCCATCACTGATGATGCTGGGAATTATACAGGGTGAAATTTGATGTATCTATTCTTCCAAATTTAAATATTTTCATGGCTCGTAAATAACCAGTAGTTGGTCCCGAAGGTTTCGTTCAATTCGGGAAAAAGGATTCCTCACAGTAATTAGTTACCGCCAGGGAACTTCACCAAAGCCTTATAGGTGGCGCAGTGGCGCAGCGGTATTGTTGCTGCCTTACAACGCCAGAGGCCCAGGTTCGACTCTGACTGCGGTTGCAGTCTCTTCGGAGTTTGTACGTTCTCCCTGTGGGTTTTCTCTGGCTGCTCCGGGTTTCTTCCCAGAGACGTGCAGGTTTGAGGTTTAATTGGTTTTGGTAAAATTGTCAATCGTCCCTGGTATAGGATACTGCCTGTGTACAGGGATCGCTGGTACTCAGTGGGCCGAAGGATCTGTTTGTGTGCTGCATCTCTAAAGTCAAAAGTCTAAAGTAAAGGATTTGTCATGATCTAGAACTTAGAACACAGAACAAACAGCACAGGTACTAGTTCTCCGGCCGACAATATCTGTGTCAAACATGATGCCAAAACCAATATTCTACCTGCACATAATCCGTCTCCCTCCATTCCCTGCATATGCATGTGCCTTTCCAAAAGTCTCTTAAATGCCACTTAAACATCATATCAGCCTCCACCACCAGCCCTGGCAGCACATTCCAGGCACACACCAAACTCTGTGCAAATACATTTTCCCCATACATCTCCTTTAAACTTTGCCTCTCTCAAGTTAAAGCCAAGGGCGGCACGGTGGCGCAGCAGTAGAGTTGCTGCAGTAGAATGCAGTGCCGGAGACTCACGTTCGATCCTGCCTACGAGCGCTGTCTGTACGGAGTTTGTACGTTCTCCCCGTGACCTGGGTGGGTTTTCTCCGAAATCTTCGGTTTCCTCCCACACTCCAAAGACGTACAGGTATGTAGGTTAATTGGCTGGGTAAAATGTAAAAATTGGGTGTAGGATAGTGTTAGTGTGCGGGGATCGCTGGGCGGCGCGGACCCGGTGGGCCGAAGGGCCGGTTTCAGCGCTGTATCTCTAAATCTAAATCTAAAATCTATGCTCTGTGGTATTTGATTTTTTTTTCCCCCATCTAGGAAAAAGGCTTTGAGTGTCTACCCTTTCTACGCCTTTCATGATTTTAAATATTTTTATCAGGACTCCCCGTAGCGTACGGCATTTCAGACAAAACAATCCAAGTCCGTCCGACCTCTCCCTGTAGCTAATCCAAAAATCTTCATTTTCAACAAAGGTTCTTGTAAGGCGCATGGACATTAATTCAATTGATGTGTCGCCTTAGATAGACACAAAATGCTGGAGTAACTCAGCGGCACAGGCAGCCTCTTCGGTGTAAACCAGCATCTGCAGTCCATTTCCTTCACATGATATGTACCTTGAATAGTTATCTGAAAGCACTCTTTGGCAAGTGACACCATTTCTAATTTTACCCCTCCTTCCACCCTCTTTACCTCTGGTGTTCCGGTTTTGGCTCTTCATCTACATTCTGCTTCATTGAAGAATAAGTCTTTGTGTTACACCAATGAAATCCTCTTGGAACTGGCTGCAGTGTATGTTTGGCTAACTCTGTGTGATGAATTATTTAATGTATCGTGCACAGTAAATTTCTGTTGGATGACATTCCCATTTAAATATTCAGCGATATTAAGCAGCATTCCTAGCTGGGATGGAAGCTTTTCCCCTGTGCTAGACTTTCCCCTAAGAGCTAAATCTAACTCTCTCTTGAAAACATCCAGTGAATTGGCCTCCACTGCCTTCGATGGCAGAGAATTCCACAGATTCACAACTCTCTGGGTGAAAAAGATTTTCCTCATCTCAGTCCTAAATGGTCTGCCCCTTATTCTTGAGCTGTGACCCCTGGTTCTGGAGGGTATGGATCCTGTACAGGCAGATAAGAGATAGTCTTGGCACGTTTGGCACAGACATTGTGGGCCGAAAGGTCTGCTTGTGTGCTGAACTCTTCTCTGTTCTATGAGTAAGGAGTGTTTCCTCAAAGGTATTTGAATGTCTGAAGTAAAATGTATGATGGAGGAGATAATTCTCTGCCTTTTTTCGTAAACCTTCATCTGCAGTTCATGGTTTTTTCAAGACTTTTGATCTTATTGCCCTGGAATTTTAGGTAAGAATTATGGAGGCACAGCCATTGTGGGCTGAAGGGCCTGTTACTGTGCTGCACTGTTCTCTGCTTTTGAGACTTGTTCGGTGTGGTGACCTTTTTCACACAGAGGGTGGTGGAACGAGTTGCCAGAGGAGGTAGCTGAGACCTGTACCTTACCAACATTTAAAAGACAGGTACATGGAAAAGAAATGTTTAGAGGGGTATGGATCAAATGCGGGCAAATGTAATTAGCTTAGATGGGGCATCTTGGTTGGCATGGTCGAGTTGGGTCGAAGGGCCTGTGTAGCTCTAATTGCTCAGTCAGATCACATTCTTTATGCTGGATGCCAGAGACCCATTTGAACTGATTCCTGGCAGCAACTTTATCTTTGACAAGGCAATGGCTTTGCAATCTTCCCCTGGGCTCTGTCAAGTGCCCCTGATTCAATGCAGAGTGAAAAATCCTCACCGATGAAGAGTTTAGCCTCATTATTTCAATCATTCCTATTGGCAATCTGAGGTTTACAATAAATGTCAGGACAATGGCGGAGGATTTATTTAATTGGCGCCTTGCACACCACCAGAAACTTGCATGTACTTTGTGGTGTCTAAATCACTGGCTTTTCTAAACTGTAGACTTTGTAAAACAGCAGAATCCTTTGCGAGTAAATTGGGAATCGTTCTTTGAATGAGAAATAATTGATATTGGTTTCTTGATACCATGCAAGAAATTGCTGATGCCACATTCTTCTGAGATTTGATTGAGGGCAGAAAAAAAATGAATGAAATGGCCACAACACTGAACTGCTTTCAGTTCCTGGGCAAGATTGATTCAAGAGAGAATTGTTGGAAAAACAGTGATTGCAAGATGCCAGGGATTTAGCAAGGTGTACTCTAATGCATCTGGGACGTCAAAGCACCAAGATTTCTTTTTAAATGTCCACTTTGTCAATGTGGAAGAAGCATAAACTGAGAACAAGACGGATTTTTTTAGTTTAGTTTGGAGATACAGCGTGAAAACAGGCCCCTCAGCTCACCAAGTCCACGCCGACCACAAATCACTTCATACACTTACACTATCCTACATACTAAGGACAATTTCTGATTTTTCCAAATCCAATTAACGTACAGACCTGTACATCTTTGGAGGGTGGGAGGAAACCGGAGCACCGGGAGGAAACCCACGTGGTCACAGGGAGATCGTACAAACTCCGTACAGACAGCACCCGTAGTCGGGATCGAACCAGGGTCTCTGGCGCTGTAAGGCAGCAACTCTACCACTGCACCACCGTGCCGCCATGTGCCGAGATCTTTACAGAGCTGGTTCAGAAGGAAGTGGCAAATGGGCCCGGGCTGAACCTGATAGGGAGCAGGATGGCAAGCCCAGGCCGAGGGAAGGATTGGAAGTAGGGGCCTGGGGTCAGGAGAGCCAGGACTCTCCATGGTCGATGTTTTATCAAACTGGACATCCGGCTGATACGCAGAGCAGGATCGGGAGTGAGGAAGTCGTCTGAGGAGATGCCACTGGTACTTGTTACGAAACAATGAAGAACTACTGGTGAACACAGAAGGGCAAAAGCAGAGAACATTGGATGGCGATAGATGGTGGTGCTGTTGTGTCTGCGAATGGCAAGGCTGAATATCATCATATATCATCATATATATACAGCCGGAAACAGGCCTTTTCAGCCCTCCAAGTCCGTGCCGCCCAGTGATCCCCGTACATTAACACTATCCTACACCCACTAGGGACAATTTTTACATTTACCCAGCCAATTAACCTACATACCTGTACGTCTTTGGAGTGTGGGAGGAAACCGAAGATCTCGGAGAAAACCCACGCAGGTCACGGGGAGAACGTACAAACTCCTTACAGTACAGCACCCGTAGTCAGGATCGAACCTGAGTCTCCGGCGCTGCATTCGCTGTAAAGCAGCAACTCTACCGCTGCGCTACCGTGCCGCCCTCTCCATTTCTCTCTTATTTGGAATTCTCACCAACTCGAGAGCGGTCCTGACCTACCATCGTCCAGTTTAATCGGACTTCACTGGACTTTCTCTTGCACTAAACATTATACCCTTTATCCTGTATCTGTGAACTGTGGACAGAAACAATGTGCTGGACTAACTCAGTAAGTCAGGCAGCATTGCTGGGGAAAAAGGATGGGTGACTTTGGGTTGGGAAAATGAAAGAGAGGAGCAGCCAGTGACTTTGGCATCAATGGTGACTCCTATCTGGGATGATATTTTAGCAATCACATGTTTACTGAACCAGAGAGAGGCCTGAAAATGGATATGAACTAAAAGACTTTGCTTTAAAATATTTGGTTTAATTTAGTTTAGTTTAGTTTATTTATGTCACGTGTACGAAGGTACAACAAAATGCTTTTTTGTTGAATGCTATTCAATCAACGGAAAGACTATACATGATTACAATCAAGCTATCAACAGTGCGCAGATGTGTAGAAACAAACTGCAGATGCTGGCTTATACCAAAGATAGACGCAAAGTGCTGGACTAACTCAATAGGTCAGGCAGCATCTCTGGAGAAAATGGATGGGTGATGCTTCAGATTAGGCTGCCTGAAGAAGGGTCCCAACCCAAAGTCACCCATCTTTTTTTCCCAGCAATGCTGCCTGACTTACTGAGTTAGTCCAGCACATTGTTTCTATCCACAGTTCACAGATACAGGATAAAGGGTATAATGTTTAGTGCAAGAGAAAGTCCAGTAAAGTCCGATTAAACCGGACGATGGTAGGTCAGGACCGCTCTGGAGTTGGTGAGAATTCCAATTAAGAGAGAAATGGAATAAAGTGAGTTCAGGAAAGAAAGGTTATATGGTCTAACCCAAAAAGCTGGAGTAAATCAGCGGGCCAGGCAGCATCTCCGGAGAAAAGGAATTGGTGACGTTTTGAGTCAAGACCCTTACATAGAAATATAGAAACATAGAAAATAGGTGCAGGAGGAGGCCATTTGGCCCTTTGAGCAAGCACCGCCATTCATTGTGATCATGGCTGATCATCTACAATCAGTAACCTGTGCCTGTCCTCTCCCTATATCCCTTGATTCCACTAGCCCCTAGAGCTCTATCTAACTCTCTTTTAAATGCATCCAGTGAATTTGCCTCCCCTGCCTTCTGTGGCAGAGAATTCTACAAATTTACAACTCTCTGGCTGAAAAAGTTTCTTCTCACCTCATTTTTAAATGGCCTCCCCCAACATTGGGAACATTTTTCCTGCATCTAGCTTGTCTAGTCCTTATGATTTTATACATCTCTGTAAGATCCCCTCTCATCCTTCTAAACTCCAGTGAATACAAGCCTAGTCTTTCCAATCTTTCCTCATATGACAGTCCCTCCATCCCAGGGATTAACCTCGTGAACCTACGCTGCACTGCCTCAATAGCAAGGATGTCCTTCCTCAAAGTAGGAGACCAAAACTGCACACAGTACTCCAGATGTGGTCTCACCAGGGCCCTGTACAACTGCAGAAGGACTTCTTTGCCCCTGTACTCAAATCCTCTCGTCGTGAAGGCAATCCTCTCGTTATGAAGGCACCCTTCTTCAGACCGAGAGTCGGGGAGAGGGAAACGGGAGATATAAAAATGTACAGAACAAATCAGAGGCGGCACTGATGACCAGGGAAAGGAAAAGCCCACAATGGACCAGCACTCAAAAACACAATCTGTTCAGGCTTTGCCGAAACCGAAGCACGGCCCATCTTGAAGTGTGAGAAGGCTAACTTGACTGGGGAAATGGTGGCAGATTTATGCCACCTCAGCACGACTGATCTGAAGCAACCTGCAGCTTATGGATGCTCTCACAGAGGCTGTCAAGGTCACAGTAGCGTTTATGCTTGGTCTGTTCCACATTGCCATGGGGAATGTCAGCAACATCAGTCAATCTGCCGTTCAGATAGATGTACCAAGCATGCATTGTTTGCTACAGCAAACAATTTCATCACTTTATTCATGGTCAATTGCCGGCAGAATGAGGCAAGACTGCATTATTCACATGGAGGATTCTCCAAAGATTTTGTCATCCTAGATACCCATGAAAGCATTCTCCTCAATTCCTTGGGATCCATTAACCAAAACAGCCTTGCTATTGATGGAACACAAGATAGCACAAAGTAAGCCAGAATCAGATTTCCAATTATTTGGCAGGAGATTTTACTTTAAAGATGATATGTTGAGCATGATGATCAAGGTACCAGGAAGTGAATGTGACGGTTATGTTGCTGCATGATCAATCCAGAAGTTTGGACTAATAATTGATAATATGTGCCAACTCTCATCAGAAGAAGGCAGCACAGTGGCACGGCTGGTATAGCTGCTGCCTCAAAGCGCCAGAGACTCGGGTTCAACCCTGACCTCGGGTGCTGTCAGTGTGGAGTTTGCAAGTTCTCTCTGTGACCGCTTGGGTTTTCTCCGGGTGTTCCTGTTTCCTCCGGCACTCCAAAGATGTACGGATTTGTAGGTTAATTGGCTTCAGTGAAATTGTAAATCATCCCTTGTGTGCAGGATGGTGCTAGTGTAAGGGGGGAGTGCTGGTTGGCATGGGCTTGGTGGGCCAAGTACCACCAAAGTTTAAAGTAAAGTGGAGGTGCGATGTACCTCCAAAGTCTAAAGTAAAGTCAGGATCAAACCGGGGTCTTTGGCGCTGGGAGGCAGCAGCTTCAGCAGCATGTTAGCAGTCCTCACAATTCACGTTGTAACAAAGGATAAAAGGAAAAGAAACCAAGTGTTTGCTTGCTTTATACTTTCAAAACCCAGACATTTCCCAGTGCACAAAGAGGATTATGTGCAGGCTGTCTCTAAACTGGAGATCACATGTCTTTTATCCAAAGCAATTAGCCAGCAAAGGACCTTGAAATGTACCTGTTATAGTCTGTCTCCTGCGGGAGATGATGGGCGGTGGGGAAATCAGGTCCGCTTAACGCCCTGGTTCAAACACAGCAATACTTTGGAGACACGAGGGACTACACATGCTGGAATCTTGAGTAAAACACAAAGTGATGGAGATACTCAGCGGGTCAGGCAGCATCTGTGGCGGGAATGGGCAGGCGACCTTTTTACAGAAGTCAATTAACCTACAAATCCGCACGTCTATGGGATGGAGGAGGGAACCGGAGCACCCCAAAACATTCAACGCGGTCACAGTGAGACCATGGAAACTCTGTGCAGACAGGATGGAACCCGGTCCCTGGCGCTGTGAGGCAGCAACTGTACCGCTACGGCACTGTGCCGCCTTCTCATCCTTTATTTGGTGAAATCTGACAAAACAGCAAAGCAGCCCATTAAAAAAAAGACATAAAGTGATGGAGTAACTCAGCAGGTCAGGCAGCATCTTTGGAGAACACGGTTAGGTAACCTTTTGGGTCGTGACCCTTCTTCAGACTGGAGTAAACCTTTCGGGTCGGGACCCTTAAGACTGATTGGGGGCGAGGGGGAAGGGGGAAGCTGGAGAAGAGCTGAGGTCAGGACAAAGCCTGGCAAGTGATAGATCGATACAGGTGTAGGGAGGATGGGGTTAATTTTCAGGTGGGGGGGGGGGGGGGTAACAAGACCAGAGATGAAAATGAGTTGGTTTGGCAGATGTGGGGATGGGGCAGATCAATGAGGCTGAGGTTGAGATGACTGTGGCTCATTCAGAAGCCAGGAAGAATGGACCATTTCTGGCACAGACTGGGCCTCATGTGTGGAGAAGCTGCCTGAGAAAGCTGTCATTTATTTACAAGACAACGCTGGATACATAAGAGCCTCTTGAAAGCACCAACAATGGTTCCCTATCCAACCAAATCTATATTTCAGCCGGGACACTGATACGGAGATGCAGAGCAGATGATTCTGAATGAAGGTATCATCGGCCAGGGTCTGTTCCAAGGTCTTCTACGCCCCCAGCTGCTTCTGGCTGAGCAACACCACTTCCCATACATAGAAGCACCAAGCAACCGAGTCCACCTCTCTGCCTAACGCTCGTGCTGCAACCAGCCAATGTGATTTTACTGGCCAAAATAATACATTTACTCTCTGCATATCATACTCACTAGGCCACGCCACTCTTTATTGGTGGGACTGATTTACTATGACACCCTTAAGGATTAGAAAGCTGCAGATAGGGTCATAGAGTCATACAGCATGGAAACAGGCCCTTCGGCCCAACTTGCAAAAGTTCCCATCTACACGAGTCCCACGAGCCTGTGTTTGGCCCATATCCCTCCAAGCCTGTCCTGTCCATGTACCAGTCTAACTTTCTTAAACGTTGGGATAGTCCCTGCCTCAACTACCTCCTCTGGCAGCTCATTCCATACACCTACCACCCTTTGTGTGAAAAAGTTATCCCTCAGATCCCTATTGAATCTTTCCCCCTTCACCTTAAAGTGTAGCAGCGTATCTAAAAGTGAATGTTTGAGCATTCTGGACAAAACAAAAATGGAACGATCGACTCAAATGAAAGATTAATATTATCAATGAAACGGGAACTTCAATTTGAAAATGCTACTGAACCAAAACAGTGTTCAAAACTCATTGAGAAGGATTTGATTATACTTGCAGCACCAGGATATGATCCAAATAGGTTATTGTGTTTAATACTATTGAGTAGCAGCATTCTATATATTAAGATTCATGATGTAAGTTGTAAACCATTTTGCTGTGGATTATTAAATATGAAGTGGTAGAACGTTCAATGTGGAAATTTTATTTCCACAACCATTAATGTTTTTCCGGTGTTTTCAAGTACTTTTGTGGGTATCTTTAATATTGGCACCCAGAGAACTATGATGTTTTCCACGTTACATTGATTCTGGCACTGAACAGGGTTCCCTGGAGGGAGATGCAAGGAACTGCAGATGCTGGAATCTTGAGCAAAAAAAAACACAAAGTGCTGGAGGAACTCAACAGGTCAGGGCAGCATCTGTGGAGGGAATGGGCAGACAATGTTTTGGGTCGAGACTCTTCTTCAGATTGATGGACTGGGAGGGTGGCGGAGAAAGCTGGAAAAGAGAGGTGCGGGTGGGTCAAAACCTGGCAAGTGATAGGTGGGTACAGGTGAGAGCGGTTTAATTGGCAGAAAAGGTTCAGATAGTGACAAAGGCTGAAATGAAAGTGAAAAGGAAAGAAATGGGTGTCAGATAAGGAGAATAGAATTGAAATCTGCAGTTTCTAATGTGGTTAGTTTAGTTTGGATATACAGCATGAAAACAGCCCTTCGGCCCACCGAGTCCACACCGACCATCGATCACCCGTACACACTAGTTCTATGTTATCCCTCTTTCTCTCCTACTCCCTGAATACCAGGGCCAATTAACCTACAATCCGTCACGTCTTTGGGATGTGGGAGGAAACCGGAACACCCGGAGGAAACCCACACGGTCACAGATGAGGAAGAGTGAAATTGAATGCTTATGGGAGGATGTGGTTCCCGACATTTGGCCCATATCCTTCTAAACTTTTCCTATCCATTTCCTGTTCAAATCTTTTATCTGTTGTTATTGTACTTGCTTCAACTACCTCCTCTGTCCCGCGGAGTTACTCCAGCTTTTTGTGTCTATCTTTGGTTTAAACCAGCATCTGCAGTTCCTTCCTACACATTACCTCTGTAAGAACGTTCCATCTACCCACCACCCTCTGTGAGAAAAAATTGCCCTTCAGGTTCCTATTAAACATTCCCTCCATATGTACTGCCCGACCCGCTGAGTTACCCCAGAACTTTGTGTTTTAAAACCAGCGTATTGCACTCTGCCTCCAGTTCGTGTGTGCAACTATACAGTGTGTCCATGGCAATGGGCTCGCGATGAATTTAGTTTAGTTTAGAGATACAGAGCAGAAAAAGACCATTCGGCCCACCGAGTCCATGCTGACCAGCAATCCCCTACACTAGCACCATCCTACACACCAGGGACAATTTACAACCGAAGCCAAACCTGTACATCTTTGGAGCGTGAGAGGAAACCGGAGCACCCGGAGAAAACCCACGCGGTCACAGAGAGAAGGTACAAACTCCATACAGACAGCCCCCGCCCCCCCGTCAGGATCAAACCCGGGTCTCAGGCACTGTAAGGCAGCAACTCTACCGCTGCGCCATTGTGCCTCCACTGATTGAATTCTGAGGCACATGATCCTGAATTAGCAATAATTAGTGGTACCATCAGTCAGTCCTTAATTTCATCAATAGGTTGTTTTGTTCTTTAATTAAGTGCCGAGCTGATCAGCAGTCCTGTGGCTCCATCAGTTTTAAATTGGCAGCTCCAGTGTGCTGCTGAGGTTTTCATGCCTTCTCCTGCCTCCCCGGTAGTGAAGGCAACGAAGGGAGAAGGCTGAGAACCACCTCGACCCATTTCATTGGAGACCCTCGGACTATCTTTAATCGGACTTTACTTGACTTTATCTTGCACTAAATGTTATTCCCTTTCTCGTGTTTCTGTACACTGTGGACAGCTTGATTGTAAGCGTGTACAGTCTTTCTGTTGACTGAATAGCACACAATTTTAAAAAAGCTTTTCACTGCATGTCACAATAAACTGGACTGGGAACATCCGCCCGGGCAGGGACATGTGTGTTCATGGATGATCTTGGACCGGGCACGTGAAATGATAAAAACATAGCAAACACATCACAGTATAGCACAGGCCCTTCGGCCCACAATGTCTGTGCCAGACATGATGCTAAATTAGACGAATCTCCTTGACCTGCACATGATCCATATCCCTCCATTCCCTGCATATCCACGTGTCCCTCTGAAAGTCTCATAAATGCCCCTATCATATCTGCCTCCACCTCCACCCCTGGCAGCGCGTTCCAGGCGCCCACCGTCTTCTGTAACAAAAAAGTCTCCTTTAAACGTTGCCCGGCGATATCCGCTAATATTTGACATTTACAACTTAGAATGTTTAGCTTTACTGAAGGGGATATGAATTTTGAAGGGGCTAAGGATATAAGCCATTTATTTATCGAGTATTTCTCCGGAGTTTGTCACTGTCCCTGCAAAGAGAAAATGCTGAAATCCCATAGTCATACCTGTGCAACGTTTAGTTGAGAGATACAGCATGGAAACAGGCCCTTCGGCCCACCGAGCCCATGCCGACCATTGATCACCCGTGCACTAGTTCTATTTTATGCCCCCTTTGCATCCAAGGGGGAATTTACCTCCAACCCCTGCACATCTTTGGGATTTGGGAGGAAACCTGAGCTCCCAGAGAAAAGCCACACGGTCACAAGGAGAATGCACAAACTCCGAACAGGCGAGGTCAGGATCAAACCCGGGTCTCTGGCGCAGTGAGGAAGCAGCTTTACCGCTGCACCATTGTGCTGCCCGAATACTCGCTGCATACTGCAAATAAATATTTCAGCAAGATTAATAAAGTGAGCAACTTATTGGGAGTTCTCTTTTTCTGCTGTTCAAAAGCTTTTAGTCAGAGTTTTTACTTAGTTGCATTATGTCATAAAATGTATTTGCTTTGTTTTATGGAACAAAAACAAATAACAATCAATTCGGATCACTTGAAGATTAAATAATGCCGAGATGAGAGCCTTAACAAGCCTAAATAATATCAAGATAATAGATGTAGCATGTAATAAATGTAAAAAGACACATCTGTGATCAAACCTTTGGATGGCGATTGAAAGCCAAAGATTTGTATTTACATATTGACTTTGATGATCTCAGAACACCACAAAGCAGTTTTGAAGTGGAGTAAGTTTGAAATAAAATCCTGGCAAGTGGAGGGGAAAACAGGTTTTATCTTTTATCAGAAAGATCAACGATGTGAAAACGTGTGGAACAGCGTGTCAGGCAGCATCTGTGGAGGGTAGTTTTCACCCTACGCACAGCTAACAATGGCCCGTTTCCTTTATCGTCATTACTTTTTAACATATCTTGTATTCATTGTTCTTTATCTCTCCACATCATCGTCTATGTTTCTCGTTTCCCTTATCCCTAACCAGTCTGAAGAAAAGGTCTCGACCCGAAACATCACCCATTCCTTCTCTCCAGAGATGCTGCCTGTCCCGCCGAGTTACTCCAGCTTTCTGTGTCTATTTGTGGAGGGGATAGACGGACGATGTTTCGGGTCGGGCCGGGATCCTGCTTGAAATGCTCACTGTGTTTCTCATTGAAGTAAAGTTTATGGAAAACATTGAATTTATAAATAGAAGTATGGCGTATAGAAACAAAGAAATTATGGTTCAACTTTACAAGTCACTGGTAAGGTTTTAGCCAGAAACCTGCCTCAAGCAAGGTGTCAAGGGATTAGGTTGTGGGCGGCAAGGTGGTGCAGCAGAAGAGTTGATTCCTTACAGCGCTTTCAGCGCCATAGACTTGGGTTGGAACCCAACTACGGGTGCTGTCTGTACGGAGTTTGTACGTTCTCCCCGTGACCGCGTGGGTTTTCTCAGAGATCTTCGGTTTCCTCTCACACTCCCAAGACGTACAGGTTCGTAAGTTAATTGGCTCGGTATAAATATAAATTGTCCCTAGTGTGTGTAGGGTAGTGTTAGTGCGGGGATCGCTGGTCGGTGCGGACTCGGTGGGCCGGGGAGGGGGGGGGGAGAGAGAGAGAGATAGAGAGAGAGATAGAGAGAGAGATAGAGAGAGAGATAGAGAGAGAGATAGAGAGAGAGATAGAGAGAGAGATAGAGAGAGAGAGAGAGAGAGAGAGAGAGAGAGAGAGAGAGAGAGAGAGAGAGAGAGAGAGAGAGAGAGAGAGAGAGAGAGAGAGAGAGAGAAGTTTTGAAGCAACCTTTCAAGGTTCTTGTCGAAGGAGGAGGAACAGTTGCAGTGAGATTTCATAGTTTGACCGAACGTCGGACTGTGGAAACTTTCCTTTGTTTAAGGATTTCTCCATTTCGTGTGGAATTCCTGAGTTCCTCTGCACCGCGGTGGGAGCAGCCGTGGCTGGCGGATTGCCAAGAGTGCCTGGAGATCGTGGGTAGGAATGATTTCGGTGTCTTTGACATTTATAGCACCGACTCTCTGCCCCAATACCGTTTTGCACAGTGCTGTTGCCTGGGCTTAACGTGAAGAGGGTATCTTTTGCTTCTGTCAGGGCTTTGAAGAGCCTTCCAAAAGCTGCTCTGGACTGTGGAGGTGAGCTTGGGGACTTTCCTTTCTCTGGCTGGAGGAAACTGCTACTGCTGCTCATTCAGACTGTGACTGTCTCTGAGGATCGCTTTTGAGCTGAGGTGCTGCTGTCCCTGGAGCTGAGGTGTGCCACTGTCATGAAGGCGGGGGCTCGGCCTAAGGTTCAGAGCTACGCAGTGGCGGCTTCGACGGCGGCCTCGAGGCCACTCGTGGATGAGCCTCATGTTGACTTGGACTGGGATATTTACGGGATCTCGGTTCAAACCGGGTTCACGTGGAGCAGGGCTGCAATTGCAAAGGGCTTGCATGATCTGTTCAAGAGGGATGTCATTGCCTCTTCCGAGAGTGCAGGAGGGAAGGTTCAGTTGATACTGAAGTCCCGGAAGGATGTGGCCCAAGTGTTGGAGAAGGGGCTCACGGTGGAGGGGGTCCATCTACAGGTGGAACCGTGGGTGTCCAATGTAAAATCGGTTCTCCTACGGAATTGTCCCACGTTTCTCCGGGATGCAAAAATCCTTCCACACTTGATGAAGATTGGGGAGGTGCGGTCTAAGCTTACTAGGCTCATGCACCCCGGGAATGACCCGTATGAGAAAGGGGTGCTGAGCTTCAAGAGGCGCGTGTTTATGAAGGTGGAAGTGGGGTTGGGTGCTGAGGGGAGTTTCGCTGTGGAGCATAAGGGTCTCTCTAATCGCGTGTACTGGAGCTGGGGAGAGGCACAGTGTCACGCGTGCAAGGAGTTTGGACATCTCCGTAGAGAGTGTCCCAGGAGCCGGGCCACTGCGAGAAATTCTAACGCAGGGGCCCAGGAATGCAGTGCTGGCCCATCCGGGGCGGCCCTCCAAGCCTCGGTGGCCCGGGGTGGAACTGCTGACTCGGCTGGGGCTGCTGACTCCGTCTCGGTAACCCGGGACGGCACTGCCAACCCATCAGAGGCTGCAAGTACCACCTTGGTGACCCGGAGCAGTGAGGGCCCCCCCCCCCCATACCCTGAACCTGTGGAGGTGGTAGATGGCAAGGCGCAGGGGAAGGGTGAAGGGGGGGAGGGAGGTTGGGTGACGCAGAAGGGGAAGATTAAGAATAAGGATAAGAAGAAGGATAAGCCCCTCCAAGGGAATCAATCAATAGCAGATGGGCTCCTGCCCAGTGGGCCCAGTGAAGTCCAGGGCGCACCTGGTTTGGCTCAGCAAGGAGCTGAGGTGAACCGGAAGGGGGCAGGTGGGAGCAAACATGGGAGTAGAAAGGGGGCAACGGGTGGTGCGGAGGTGGAGGACCCTTCCTCTATGGAGGTCACCGCACCTCCCATAGCCACCGGGACAAAAAGAAGGCTGTCGGAAAGCGAGGAAGAGCATGAGCGTGGGCCCAAATTAAGGGGGACGGCTATTTCGAGACCTTCCACCCCTGTCGAGAGCGGTGACCACGGACTGGTGACTTGTGGGCCGGAGGATGAGCCTCTGTTTCAGGGACCTTCTGCAGGTGTTACCAGACCAGTTACTGGGATCGCCTCCCCTGAAACCGTGTCCTCTGGGTTGGTGGCGGCCCCCTCGTCTCTGGGGCCTTCCGTGGAAGTCATCTCATCGGGTAGCGGGGTTGATGCCCCTGGGAGTGTGTCCGCTGGGTCGGAGGAGGTCCCCTCGTTTCAGGGGCCTTCTGAGGGTGATGGCACGCCGGTCGATGGGTTTGACTCCCCTGGAAATGTGCTCCCTGGGATGGGGGATGAGCAGAGTCAGCCTGAGGGGGGAGGAGCGGGAGATCAAACGTACCACTCTGAGCTCTGTATTAGAACCAGTGGAAGTGATGAGGGGAGTGATGCCTCATCGGTTGAGGTAGTAGGGGAGACTCCAAGAACACCTGGGACCCCGGGGGTGCCTGCTGTTTTTTCTTCCCCAGACCCAGAGGTGGGGTGTGATGGGAGAGTGCAGGAGCCTAGCCTTTTACCGGACAGCTTGTTGCTGTCAGAGGCATCGGGACCCTCCCTCGGCATTGATCCTGGGGGTGGTGTCATGCCGGAGGAGGGGGAGAGCGATGGGCTCGGCCTGTGCAGTGGGGTGGGTGAGCTTTCAGCAAGCTGTAGTCCCACGGACTCTGACACTGGCCTTGAGCGATGTGCAGAGGAGGCTGCTGCTCCAGGTGTGAGTGGGTTGGCGGGGCGCCCAGACTTCAGGGCTGTGTTTAACGCAACCCTTATCCGTGAGATTCAGGACTTTCTCAAAACATCTAAAAGTCACAAGACTAAAGTTGAAACAGCGAAGAGGCGGTGGGGAGAGCTGCCAGGATTTATTGAGGATCTTGATAGCATCCTTGGCAGCAAGGATAGTGATATTACTGCGTCTGTGAGGCATCAGCTTGGGGATTTCTCAAAGTTCCTCAAGGAGGATGGTTCTGTGATCAAGAGCAATGTGAGGAAATAATTCCAACGTGTTTGCAAATTCACAGTAGTTACATTAAATTTAAATGGCAGTAGAGCGAGCTTTCGCAGATTTCAGCATTTACAAGTCTTGAGAGAGGGGAAATACGCGGTGTGTTTTCTGCAAGAGACGCACACTGTTGTCGGTGACGAACCCACCTGGCGACTGGAGTGGGAAGGGGGGGTTTACATGAGCCACCTCAGCACAAACTCGAGCGGGGTGGCTTTTCTGTTGGCCCCGACTTTTCAGCCAGAGATCCTGAAGGTGCAGGAAGTGGTGCCAGGTCGTTTGCTCTATCTGGCTGTGAGTCTGGATGGCATGCCGTTGCATTTTATTAACGTGTATGCCCCCAGCAGTGGCACGATGCAGGCCTGCCTACTTCAGGAGGTGACTGCTCTGTTGAGCACTATTGAAAGAGGAGAGTGTGTCTTTCTGGGGGGAGATTTCAACTGCACACTTGAGGTGCGAGATCGTTCTGGTACTCAGTGTGCCCCTGCTGTAGCAAAGAAACTGAGAGGCTTGCTTGATTCCTTTGAGCTAGTGGATGCATGGCGGAACCTCCACCCTGACTCAAACGCATTCTCGCGGAGGTCTGAGGGGGGCGGTTCCCGCATTGATCGAATGTATATCTCCGGTGCGTTTGTCTCCCGTGTCTCAGCGGCCTCAATGCGGCTGGTGCCGTGCTCGGACCACTGTCTGGTGCGCATGGACTTCAATCCGGGGCGCACGCGGGCTGGGTCTGCTTACTGGCACTTCAATAACAAGCTGCTGGAGGATCGGTGTTTCCGGGAGTCATTCAGACGGAGTTGGGTGAAGTGGAGAGAGAGGCAGGGGAGCTTTTCTTCACTTAGGCAGTGGTGGGATGTGGGGAAAGCTCACATCCGCCTCTTTTGTAAGGAATATACGTGGGGGTCGACCGGAAGGCGGGACTCAGCGGTTGAGGGGCTCGAGAGGGAGCTATCGGGGGCGGAGTCTCGCCTGGGTCGGATTGGTGAGGACTCCTGTGAATGGGGAGAGTTTCAGGGGAAGAAGGAAGCCTTGAGGAACCTGCTGCTTGAGCGGTCCCGAGGAGCTTACGTGAGGTCGCGGGTCCAAATGCTGCACGATTTGGACCGAGCGTCACCTTTCTTTTTCTCTCTGGAGAAGGGGCGGGGAGCCCGCAAACAGCTCGTAGAGCTGCTCGCGGATGATGGCTCCTCTGTCACAGATCCAGAGAGGATCAGTGCTTTAGTCCGGTCCTTTTATGGGACCCTGTTCTCCGCAGATGGTTGCAGCGGGGAGGCTCAGCGGGTCCTGTGGGAGGGTCTACCGACTGTAGATAGGGAAGCGTTCGATCTTCTGGATGACTCCTTATCACTGGAGGAGTTGACACGTGCCCTGCACCAGCTCAGGAGGGGCAAGTCCCCTGGGCTGGATGGGTTGACGGTAGAATTTGTTAGAGCCTTCTGGGATGTCCTGGGGGATGATTATATGAAGGTTCTGGGGGAGAGCTTGGCGACCGGGGAGATGCCCCTCTCGTGGCGCAGAGCAGTCGTTGTCCTGCTGCCCAAGAAGGGTGAACTCCGCCTGTTGAAGAACTGGCGCCCGGTCTCTCTCCTCTGTACAGAGTACAAAATCTTTGCACGGGCGATGGCAAATCGCCTAGGCTCTGTGCTGTCTCAACTGATTCACCCGGACCAGTCCTATACAGTCCCTGGTCGGTCCATTCAGGATAACATCCACCTGGTTAGGGACCTGATTTATCTATCTCAGGGCACTGGTCAGTCAGTAGCCTTCCTGTCTCTTGATCAGGAGAAGGCTTTTGACAGGGTAGACCACGACTACCTACTCGGGACGCTGCAAGCGTTCGGATTTGGACCGCATTTTGTAGCCAGGGTCCGGCTCTTGTACGCTGCAGCGGAGTGTCTTGTGAAGGTTAATGGGGTGTTGTTGGCTCCCATTCATTTTGGGAGGGGGGTTCGTCAGGGGTGCCCCATGTCCAGTCAGTTGTACTCGGTCTGTGTAGAGCCATTCCTGTGTCTTCTTCGGAGGAAGCTGACAGGCCTGGCTCTACCAGGTCCGGGGGTGGAAGTGGTTCTTTCAGCCTATGCCGATGATGTGCTCCTTACGTTCACTGACCCTGGTGACCTGCGGAGGATGCGTGAATGCCAGAGGACTTTCTCGGCTGCATCATCCGCCAGGATTAATTGGAGTAAATGCTCTGGACTATTAGTGGGTCAGTGGCAGGTAGACTCCCTGCCGGAGGAGATGGCGATGTATGCGTGGAGCACCACGCACCTCCTCTATCTGGGGGTGTACCTGAGTCCCACTGAGGATGCCTGGCCGGCGAACTGGCAGGAGCTGGAGATGAAAATCGTCGCCCGGCTGGGACGCTGGTCAGGCCTGCTTGGAGTCCTTTCCTTTCAGGGGAGGGTGCTGGTCATAAACCAGCTGGTGGCCTCCATGTTGTGGTACCGGCTGGCTACTCTTGTCCCGCCCTCCATCTTTGCAACTACTTTACAGAAGAAGCTGGTGGACTTCTTCTGGGGAAATAGGAAGCATTGGGTTACCGCAGCAGTCCTGAGTCTCCCGTTGGAGGAGGGCGGCCAGTCCTTGGTATGCGTGCGTACCCAGGTGGCGGCTCTCCGTCTCAGGACTCTGCGGAGGTATATGTACACGGAGAACCCCCCCAGGTGGCACGCTCTGGCCACGTATTTTTTTCGTCGGGGTTGTTGCCTACGGGGGGTTTCGCGGCTGCCGGTGGCGGGCATCAGTCGACCCGCCTTACGGGGTCTGCCTAGTTTCTATCGGGACGTGCTTAGAGTGAGGAATTTGGTTGTTTTCAGCCGACGTGTTGCTCCACAAAGGGAGGGGGACGTTGTGGCTGCGGGAGCAGCTGGTCCTCACCCTGTCATGGCGGGTGTCGAGGAGAGGCGTGTGCCTAGAGTAGTTCTGACTGAGCTTACCCCCGCTCCGTCAGATTTGCTCATCGGGCCTAGGCTCCGGGATCTCTCCCGGGCGCCGGCTCCGCACAACTTGAGCCGCCTTTCCGAGATGCCCAGCGTGCTGTTTCGTGATGCGAAGAGACGCACACTGTACAGAATGCTCCTGCACATTCTACACCTCCTTGTTTTCGTACACCGCCCTGATACATCTTGGCGGTCTGTGTTACCACCTGAAGACGGGGACGGTCCTCAGTGGGGGGCTCTCTATAAGGGAGTTGTTCCCCTTTACATCGGGGACCTGGGGTGGAGAGTGTTGCACAGAGCGGTGGTGTGTAATAAACTGTTGAGCCGGTTCACGGGCTCGCCGACCGCCTGTATTTTCTGCGGTGACGAAGAGACCGTGTTCCACGTCTATATGGAATGTGAGAGGTTACTGCCCCTGTACCAATATCTGAAGGGGTTGTTCCTCAAGTTCTGGTTACACTTTAGTCCTACGATTCTAGTGTTTGGACACAAGGCAGGGGGTGGGGAGGGTCTTTCGGGGGGGTGGGACCTCCCTGTCGGTTTGCTCTTGGGCCTGGCCAAGTTGGCCATTCGCGGGTCCAGGCAGCGGGCGGTCGATGGTCTTGCCAGAGTCGGCTGCCTTCCCCTTTTCCGGGCCTACGTCCGTGCGCGCGTGACCCTAGAGAGGGAACACGCGGAGACCACGGGGACTATGGAGGCCTTCCGTGGGCGCTGGTCACCGCGGGGGGTTGAGAGCATTGTAAATAATGAAGGCAACATTGTATTATAATGACTATTTGATGACTTGTAACCCTTGAATGTGGTTTTGATGTGATGTATCATGTGAATGTGCTGAATAAAGTCTTTGAAAATGAAAAAAAAAAAAAAAAAAAAAAAAAAAAAAAAGAGAGAGAGAGAGAGAGAGAGAGAGAGAGAGAGAGAGAGAGAGAGAGAGAGAGAGAGAGAGAGAGAGAGAGAGAGAGAGAGAGAGAGAGAGAGAGAGAGAGAGAGAGAGAGAGAGAGAGGTTTATGTTCCTTACAGAGAAGGGAATTAGATTTGAGAACAAATTAACAAGTGTTTTGAGAGAATAGTTGAGGAGAAGCCAATTCCATAGAAAGATTAGTATGTAGAGAATTACAGACTTTTGGGAAACTGGCAGAAAGTGCAGCAGTCAGAAGGATCATTCTAAAGCAATATCAGGCTATGATCTGGAATGCACTGTCTAAAAGAGATATAGGTTTAGGTTTATTATTGTCAGGTGTAGCGAGGTACAGTGAAAAGCTTTGCATGTACAAACAAGTCAAATTCAAGTAGAGGTAGAGCAAAGGGGAAGGAAGATACAGAGTGCAGAATATAGTTCTTGAGAAAGAATGGTGAGAACAGATTTGGTAGGAATTGTAAAAAGGGAACTTGAAATCATACTTGTCAGGGAAAAATCCGAATAACTATGAAAAGAAAATTGAGATGGGACATTGTCTACCTGCTTCAAAGAGCTGGGCGTTGGCACGTGCTTATGGTTTCCCTTGCCCCAAGACGGAGTGGCAGTACAGTGGCGCAGATGGTAGAGACGCTGCTTCACGGTGCCAGGAAGCCGGGTTTGATCCTGACTTCAGGTGCAGTCTGTGCGGAGTTTGCACGTTCTCCCTGGGACCGGGGGTGTTTCTTTCCAGGCGCTCCGGTTTCCTCCCACATCCCAAAGACGCGCGGGTTTGTAGGTTAATGAACCTGTAAATTGCCCCTAGTCTGCCCCTAGTGGATGCAAAACTTGGATAACATAGTACTTGTGTGAACAGATGATCGATGGTCAGCGGGCCGAAGGGCCTGTTACCATGCTGTATTTTTAAGCTAAACAGAATGAAATGTGTTTTCTCAGATATTAATAAGAAAACATTGTGCACTGTAAGCATCAAATGGATGGAATTTGTTTTAAGAAATTCTCGTTCAACTCATTGCATTGTTAACAACTGGTGTTTGTGTGTTTTGTAGAATCCGGAGCACTTCCACAGGGACATTCATGCCATTCTCAGGATAAGACTCGAGTAATCTCTAGGGTAAGAAATGCCAAAAGTTTACTTGCTCTCTTTTATATATTTTGTTAAATTCGACAATACTGCCGCAATAGCTTAAAATGAAGTCTTAATATCGCAGATGAAAATAAATCACAAATTCCTGCAAGACCAGAGTTCATTATTCTAGTAAATATGATACCAATTGGGTTATTAGTAATATTAATAATGATCACGCTTCATGGAAAACTGTACACTAGTTGATTAACCTATATGTGTAAGACTTGGTAAAATTTTCTCTGGAATAATTCCCTGAAACACACTGCGTAAAGTTGGATTGTTCATTTTTATTGTTTCAAGAAATCTATTCCACTGAATGTTCACAATCCTAAATGCATTAATGGTAAACCTTTAACAGCGGCCTGCAGTCCATTATTCCTATCAATCGTAACTGGAGTTGAATGTTGCAATGTAGTACTTCACCACACGTATAAAGTGGCTAATCACAGGATGCTTTGATAAAGTAGCTTTAAAGCATCGGCAATAATAACAAGGACTAACTGAGAGACGTCAGTAAGAGAGCAGATATCTCCTTTAATAACATTTAGGATTGCACAACAGTTTGGTGGAACACATTTCTCCCGAGCTACTTTTATTAATCATTGTTGTCTGCTCTATAAAACACTGACTGCCACATAAAGTCCCCGTTTATTCAATGGGTATCATGGATTGTGATTTTAACCTAACCCATCTGACGATCTGAGCACCCATTTTTAAGCAATTTCCTTTTTTACACTTTATTGAAGTCAAAATTGGTTGTGATGTGAAAAAAAAAAATTGCCTGACTCTAAACCTGCCTCAGTCAACTCCCGACTCAGGTCAACAGGTCAGATTTGGTTAAAATCAGAGTAATCTTGCCTTTGCTTTAAGGTTAAGTTAACTTAAGTTAAATTGAGAAAGTCATGTTCTTGCTTGTGTTAATTGTGTGAATTGTTGTTTATTCTTGCTGTGGGTTAAGTAACCCTTTCTATAAGGTTGTGCTCTGAGTGCTGAATTTTGATTATTGTGATTTTGCACATCGCTGAATCAACACTTGAATTCTTTTCCTTCACACTTTTGAATGTCTGACTGCATTTTCTTTTGCATTCCTGATTGCCTTCACTATTTGTATAGCTTTTTTTGCATTCCATTAACAGATGTCCATTTTCTATGCGGTTCTTACATCGTTGATAGCTGTTCACTGACTGCCTGGATAGACTATTCCAAGAGAACATTACTGTGAAAACAAAACCGCAGTGTGTACAATGCACCCAGTGTGCCCTTTTTGAAAAGTGTAGACTCACAAATCCTGACCTCAATCCTCGCACAGTCTGGCCTGACAAGTTTAACGTGAATGCTTGAATACAAACCCCAAAGGTCACAGCTCGAGAGTGGAGAGCAGCCACCTGCTTGCAATCGCTTACTTTATTAAGCCACCAGGCAGACCCGGTCTGATTTCCCCTCAAGAGAACCAAAGCTCCCTCTTGGAAGTTCACGAAGTGGCATTGGCAGTGGCTTTGAATACTGCATCACCCAAACCGTTCTCTCCCCTGCCAAAGTAGGAAGTGCACGGTGTTTAATGGCTCTTAACAAGAGGGATATACAGCAGATAGTCCTTGGTGCAGAAAACACAAAATATATAGTGCATTTTCATCCAGCCAGGTATGACGATGATCATATTCAAATTGATCTTTAGTTCATACACTGAATTAAAAATAATTTTGCTTTAAATACTAATCATTTAGCAATATAACACAAATGATGCTGCTTATAGGGGCAGACATTTATCAGGTCGAAATGTCAAGTACATTTTACAATAGTGTTATTTGGACCGCATGGAATCTATCTGACTCCTTACTGCCTGTTCATTATCTGATGTCAGATGTCCTTGCTCTGCTCGGTGTTAATATTGAGAATTTTACATTGACAGCCGACGTTCAAATGAATATATTGAAACGTCTGTGTTTAGGATAGCATCTTTGGGTCTTCGAATTTCTGCAATTCATCCTGATATTTACTTCCAGCTTAACAAAGGCTGGCTAGTTCTCCCATAGAGTTTCAGGCTGTGTCTCACTCTTCAGTATTGTTTCTATTCCAAAAGAAAAGTGCCAAGGGTCAAAACAGGGAAATGTGGAAACTAATCCAATGCGAATATGCTGACCTCTGCAGATCAATACGTGACCGTGAACGAGGCTGTTTGCATTACAGAGATAGTTTAGTAGTTCTATTCTGCAGGATCACTTTCAGCTGTGTAAGACAATACCTTCAGCAGTATTCAGGTAATCACACAGCGGTCCACCTTGTACTCTTCTGCTGACAGCCGGCTGAATAATTTACCACTCATTTGAACTGCCTTTCAGTTTGCAGTGGGAAACAAAAAAAAATAGCCATTTTAAGAAGCGGAAACAAAATGAGGCAAAGATGAAGCAAAATAAAAAACAGGTGGAATTTGCTGCAATCCAATTTGCAAAACCCTTGCCAAGCTCATCGTGGAAGCGATGGTCACCGTTTGTCACCGTTCTCCATGACGCGCTGATTCCGGGTGAGCTTGCTCTCTTTGGGAAGAGATTGATAAAGGAACATGGTGGACTTTTCTTAGTCGGCAACACCTTGCACTGACTGTAGGTCATGCTTTACCTTACTCGGATAAATGCCATTGGCCAGGGTTCATTAGGGTTGGGTTGGCATTCAGTTAATTTTATGCTAGGTTACTCCCTTAGTCAATGAAGGGCAGAATGCCTGTGAGACTTCATTGTGAGATCAAATATAATTTGGAAGAAATCAATGAGAGACTGGTAGTTGGAGCTACAGAAATGAAGGTAATTGGCAATAACAATTAAACAGTTATTATTTGGGAGATTCATTCTCTCCTGTCTTATTGACAGGGTATGCAACCATCTCCCATGATAGACTATTCATTAGTTTGAGCAAATGGATATATTTGGCAAATTAATCTTCACAGAGCCAGGAAGGAAGAAATTTAAGCAGAAACATGCGTGCAGAAATGTTGCTGCCTTTGAATTCTTTATAAGTAAGATGGTGGTAGTGTTAAAATGTACATCTTTTCATCCCTCTGAGGTTTGCACATAACCATCGAGAGCATTTGTACTTAGGAAATAAAGGGGCTTTCTAAAACAGATCTTGATATTACAAAAGGTCACCATAGATGGGGATGCGCAAATGTCCTGCACACATTCAGTGATAACGGTCAAGAGATAGGTTTTATGACCAAACATCAATATAGAACAGTACAGCACAGGAACGGGTTCTTCAGCCCACAATGTTTGCGCCGAACATGATGCCAAGTTAAACGGATCTCAAATGCCTGTACATGATCCATATCTCTCCATTCCTTGCACTTCCATCTGCTTATCTCAAAGTCTCTCAAACGCCACTATCATATCTGCCACCATCCCTGGCAACATGTTCCAGGCCCCCGCCACACTCTGTGTGAAAAAACGCACCCTGCACATCTCCATTATACTCCCCCCCCCCTCTCAACTTATAGCTATGGCCTCTAGTGTTGGACATTTGCACGCTGGGGAAAAGGTTCTGACTGTCTACCCTATCTACACCTCTCATCATTTTATATACTTCTATAAAGTCTCCCCTCGAGCTCTGACGTTCCAGAGAAAACAATCCAAGTCTTTCCAAACTCTCACTGTAGTTGACACCCTCTAATCTAGGCAGCATTCTGCTAAACCTTGTCTGCACCCTTTCCAAAGTCTCCACATCCTTCCTGAAATGGGGCGACCAGAACCACATGCAATTAGAATGTTGGCCCTTTAATTTCTGGGTCCCTCCAGTTATTCTTTCTGCGTCAACAATGGACATACATTTTTCATCTTGTATACTTGAATAAACCCTTAATAATGTGAAACCATGTTAATCATTTGCCTTGGTCTTGTCACTCTTGTACTGACAATGTTTTGCTATTTAGAAAAGTATTACAAAAGATTGGAAAACTCAACTTTGGTTCTTGATGCTCTCAAAAAAAATTAGATGTAATATTTCATTTGGCTTCAGAGCCAGTGAGCAGGAAATTTGTTTGTGGGATTTGGCAGATGTAACTTCTCTAAAGGCCAAATGATGACAGAAATGTAGATGCAGTGCAGTATTCCAAATTATGAGGAAATTGGGAGCAATTCTCTTCTCAAATGAGTAGTTCTTGCTCTGTCTGCAGTTTAAGGTCCGTGTAGATTCCATTCAATTTTAACTGGAATGGTTTGAAATGACTGCCGTGTCCTTGGGTTTTGTTATCATGGTGGTCATTGTTCTTTTGATCATACTTTTGATGTGAATCCTTACAACGATCTCAATGCACACGTTCTATTAGCAGCACTAACAGCCGGCATCCATGATCAAACCCTCCTCACCTGGATCCATCTATCACTTGCTCCCAAAAGGACACAAAGTGCTGGAGTAACTCAGCAGATCAGGCAGCATCTCTGGAGAACATGGGTAGATGACATTTTGGGTCGGGACTCTTCTTCAGAGTGGTACTTTTGTCCCACTCCCACCTCTCTTCCAACCTTCTCTCCCAATACAACCAGTCTGAAGAAGGGTCCCGACCCGAAACGTAGCCTTTCCATGTCCTCCACAGGTGCTGCCTGACCCGCTGAGTTACTCCAGCACTTTGAGTTTTACTCAAGATTCCAGCATCTGCTGTTCACCGTGTCCTGAACAATATTTTTAATTTGGTTTATTGCCTTTTTTTTTGGACTGATCAATAACTTCCTACCCGCTGCACCATTTCTTCCATCTTTAGTTTTAGAGATACAACATAGTAACAGGACCTTCAGCCCACCAAGCCCACGTCACCATCGATCGATCATCTGTTCAAACTAGTTCTCTGTTATCCCACTTTCTCATCCATTCCCTTCACTCCAGAAGCCGACCAGCGACCCCTGTACACTAACACTATCCTACACACTAGGGACAATTTGTCAAAGCCAATTAACCTGCAAACATGCACGTCTTTGGAATGTGGGAGGAAACCAGTGCACCCAGAGAAAACCCATACGGTCACAGGGAGAATGTACAAACTCTGTAAAGACAGCACCCGTAGACAGGATCAAACCCAGGTCTCTGGCGCTAAAAGGCAGCAACTCTACCGCAACGCCTCCGTGCCACCTAATCGGGAGAAGTACTTGAGAAAGAGTTTGAAGATCTCACGCTCTGATTCCATTCACTGCCTGTTGGGGGAATGCCTGATTTTTGTTCACTACCTCTGCTTGCATCTTACCTCAGCAATACAATACTCTTTCTTGGCATTATACGTTGGAGACTCCATAGTTATGTCGGTGGACAGCACCAGCTTCCGATACAACTTCTGCTCTGAAACCCCAGGCTGTTCGATCAAGCATTGTTCCATTTTTAATATCTTTTAAAACTTTAATTCAAGTAGCTACTACATTTATACTTCAACAATTAACACACATCAACTGCAGTTTGGAGTAAGTAGTGCTTTGTAAATTAAATGGAGCTTTTGACAGCTTTCCCTTCTCAGTGAAAGCTCATGCTGATAAAGCCCTCATTCCCCAGCCTCCATAATGATATTGGCTTCAGGCTTAATGCTGGGGTTGTTCTATGATATAAACAGAACAGAATTTAATTATTAATCGAGTTTTCTCAGTCCACCTCAGGTGAAAGTTGAAGATAATGTTTCTTCAGAAATAAAGTAAACCTTCTGCAGCAATTTGCACCATGCCAGGCTAAAATGAATTTCACTGCAATTCTTAGACTTGCAGTCCCAGTTCAAAGACTCATTTATTCTATATAAACCATACAATTTTGAGTATTCTGAATGACTACAAGTTAAAGCTGAGAGACACATGAGACTGCTGATGCTGGAATCCTAAGCACACACACAGTGCTGGAGGAAGTCAACGGGTCAGGGCAGCATCTGTGGGGGGAATGGACTGACGATGTTTCGGGTCAGGACTTTTCTTTAGATAATCGAAGTCGGTGGGGGCGGGGGGAAACTGGGAAAGAGAAGGTGGGTGGGTGGATAAAGCCTAACAAGTGATAGATGGATACAGGTGAGGGAGGGGTAGGGGGGTGATTGCCAGATGGGTGGAGAAAATGTCAAAGGCTGGAGATGAAAAGGGTGTCAAATAAGGAGAGCAGAAGAGTGAAATGTAAAGGGAATCAAGAGTGTTTTATTGTCATATGTCCCAAACAGAACAACAAAATTCTTACTTGCAGCAGCACAACAGAAAATGTTGTTCTCTTTAAACATAATGCTCTGTAAACAATATAATAAACAAAAAAATAAAGTTCAGTGTGTGTGTGTATATATATGCATATATCGACACACACGTTTTGGGGTGGAAGGGGACGGGCAGAAACCAAAAGGGAAGGGCTGAAAAGGAAATGAGTTAAAATTACTGAAGAAGGGTCTTGACCCAAAACGTCACCCACTCCTTCTCTCCCGAGATGCTGCCTGACCCGCTGAGTTACTCCAGCATTTTGTGTCTACCTTTGATTTAAACCAGCATCTGCAGTTTTTTTCCTAAAACTAAAATGACTATTTAATGCAGTTTATTCTATTATTAGCGTATTGCTCCTGTAATACATTTTAAAATGTTGCCTCATGATTTCTGACTGTCCAGTCCCGCTGAGATTTATCAGGTGACCCATTTTTGGACCTCTGTCAAAACAATTCTGCAATTGGCCACTGGGAGGTGTACTGGAGTAATCTACAGCCATTTCCTGGCTGTGGTAAAGTTCCAGGCCTTTGCTTAGCTCCCTCACTCCAGGGAATAGACATGCTGGAGAGCTCAATGTATAACAAGCATGGTAGTGGAATATAGAGCAGCCCAGCACTGGAACATGCCCTTTGCCCCACTATATCAATTTAAACTAATCCTATCTGTCCGCACATGGCCCATATTCCCCCATTCACTGCCTGTTCATGTGCCTATATAAAAGCCACTTAAACATTGCAATCATATATGCTTCCACCACCGCTCCTCGTTTAAGGCACCCATCACTCTCTGTGTAAAAAAAATTGGCTTGCAAATCTCCTTTGACTTTTTTTCCCCATCTCACCTTCAAACCATGTTTCTTGTATTTGACATTTACACTCTGGGGAAAAAAGACTCTGACCATCTACTCTATCCAAATCTCTCATAATTTTATAAACTTCAACCGGGTTGGCTATTTAGCCTCTGACGCTCGAGAGAATACAATGCAAGTTTGTCCAACCTCTGCTTCCAGCTTATACTCTCTAATCCAGGCAGCATTCTGGTAAATCTCCAAAGCTTCCACATCCTTTCTGTAATGGGATGACCAGATCTGCACGCTACACTCCAAATTTGGCCTAACTAAGGTTTTATAAAGCTGCAGCATGACTGCCCGACGTTTATACTGAACACCCGGAGCAATGAAGGCACGTTTACTATACGTCTTCTTTACCCCTTGTCAACATGTGTTGCACTTCCAGTGAACTATAGACTTGCATCCCAAGAACCTTATGTACATCAATGCTCCGAAGGATCCTATCACTAACTTTGCACTTTCCTCTTGCATTTGAAGTGTAAAGTGCAACACCTCACACTTGTCTGCACTAAACTCCATCTGCCACATTTCCAACTCATCTCTTTATTGATGAATCCCTTGCCAACTTTTCTCACTATTCAATACTTCCGCCAATTTCTGTCATCCACGAACTTACTATGAGGTCTTCCTTATTTTTGTCCAAATCATTTATAAATATCACAACAACAGAGGTCCCAGCACTGATCCCTGTGGAACACCACTGGACATAGATCTCCAGTCAGAGTAACATCCTTCCACCACTACCCTCTGCCTCTGTGGCTAAACCAATTATGAATCTAATCTATTCCGTCTCCATGGATTCCATGTGCCTTAATCTTCTGGATCAGCCTACCATGATGGACCGTGTTGAGCGGTTTACTAAAGTCCATGTAGATTACATCCACTGTTCTACCCTCATCAATCATCTACGTCACCTCTTCAAAGAGCTCAATCAAGTTTGAAAAGTGGATCTCCTCTACGCAAAGCCATACTGACTATCTGCATAAGTCTATGCTATTCCAGTTGCAAGTAGATCCTGTCCCCGAGAATCTTCTCCAATAGTTTCCCTACCAATGGTAAGTCGGCAGTTACTAGATACAGCAGGAAAGCTTGGGGTAGTTAGATGAAAACAACCAGTGTGTAAAAAATATGAAACAAATTTCAATGGATTTGTAGGGTTGCGTCAGGAGATTAACATGAATCCTGTAAAAGTCCAGCTGCTTCACTGATGTTGGAGAGTCACAAAGTCATGCAGCACATTAATACGTTGTTTAGTCCACACTTTTCTCCATTCCAACCAATAATAACCTCAGGAAAAGATTATTGCGATTTGAATTAAAATAATTGATAACCAATTATTGGTTTGGAGATCCCAGTGATGGACCATAATATTAACAGTCAACACAAGGAACTGCAGATGCTGGTCTACAAAAAAATGACGCAAAGAGCTGGAGTAACTCAACGGCTCAGGCAGCATCTCTGGAGGACATGGATAGGCAACGTTTCGAGTTGGCACCTTTCGAGGCTGGAAAAGGATCTTGACCTGAAACGTTGTCTATCCATGCTCTCTCGAGATGCTGCCTGATGCATTGAGTTACTGTAGCATTTAGTATTTTATAATATTAGCAGGATCAGAACAAGCACAATTATGGTACTTTCAAGTTCAGGTGCTGTGTGCCAACTCAGACCATTGCTATTCTAAAACATGGACCGATAATACAATCAATTTTCTTTTATTTCTCCCAAAAGACGATGTGTTCGCTGATAATTCCCTTGGAAAATGGCCCTGCTTGGCTTTAATAACCTTAGCTATGTCATTGCAAAACCCTATTGACGTGTGTGAATGGTGTTTCCATAGTATCTAGTGGAAGCTGTGAGCAGTGGAAAATGATCAGTGTTGAGATACATCTGACCCATTGTCTGCCAAGCAAAAACCATGTTGTCAACTGTTAAATTGATCCAGATTGTATTCGTTCTCACATTGCCGTCTTGTGTATGACGCTGTTTTTAGAATTGAGCCATCAATTTGCAAGTTCAAACAAATATCCCGCTGAGTGAGAAACGGCAACTTTGGTGTGAAAATTGTACTGTAGGTGTTACTATCTTTGCCACTTGTGAAGAGCTTAAGGCAAAACAAAAAGTGCTGGAGAAACTCGTCGGGTCAGGCAGCATCTGTGGAGGGAACGTAGCGGTGACATTTCGGGTCGGGGCCAAAGAAGGGCTATTATTTTTATATTCAAATAGTCTATTTCGAATGGTGAAAGGCCTGGATAGAGTGAATGTGGAGAGGATGTTTCCACTTGTGGGAGAGTCTAGGACCAAAGGCCATAGCCTCTGAATAAAAGGCCGTAGCTTTATAAAGGAGGAATTTCTTTGGTCAGATGGTGGTGAATCTGTGGAATTCATTGCCCCAGATGGCTGTGGAGACCGTCATTGGGTATTTTTAAGGGCGGAGATTGACAGATTCTTGATTAGTAAGGGTATCAGGGGTTATGGGGAGAAGGCAGGAGAACGGGGTTGAAAGGAAAAGGTAGATCAGCCATGAATGAATGGCAGAGTAGGCTTGATGGGCCAAATGGCCTAATTCTGCTCCTAAAGCTTATGAACATATTGAAATACTTCCTAAAATAAATGGAACACTAAGATTAACCATATAAATAAAGATTTGAGTTAAAAATAACCACAGCAGTCGTCTGCAGGATATTTATTTTCCTCCTGTTTTCATTGCTTTAAGAAGAAATTCTTGGATGTTCATGTTCTTATGAATCACTGAGCACTTAACATCTGATTGTGCACCTTCACTGACCCAAACCTAGATTTCCCAAACGAGTGGAGGGTTGTTCCACTATCCATCTGTGTAATGTGAATCAATTAATCATGAACGTCAGCTCGGGATAACGCAGATGCATCTTTTTTGATGTTTTATAATTCCGCAAAGAGCACATTGGTTGGACGAAGGAATAAAAGCACTCTGTTGCTCGTGAAGATTTTAATGTAAGTGCAATGTAGCATCGGACTCTCGTATGAAGTAAACTCAGTAATTTCTACTTTGATTTGGATTACTTCACTCAGTGCATGAACGCAAGCAGTCTTGAAGTTTTAATACTCTTTGCTTTATGCACAATTGTAACATTATACCAAATTTTAATTTGCTTCCTCATTTACTTCAAGGGCCCTGCCTGACTAATTATCAGTCACCGCACATAGGATGCATTCTTACCACGCATAGATATTTTATTGCATTTGTACCTTTTAGAAGGGCACTAATCTCTTTGGCGTAGAATACTTCATGTCTCACTCTTCCTGTGATACTACTTACTGAGTTATCCCATTTACACTGATACCATTTAATTTGTGATACCAAAGCATTGGTCTTTGTTGCCTTAACTATGTTGCATTGACAAATATTCCATTTGCCCTTGCATTTATTTAATATTCAATGACTGTAATCATGATGTGTAGTCAACCGTTCAATCTAGATTTCAGTTTCTTAATTTATGCCATTTCATGATTCATTCAAAATCATATTTTCCATTTATCGCAAAGATATACAATGTTACGTTTCTCAATATTATTGATAATTCATCTTTTTCTTTAGAAGATTTCATAAACGCTAAATCTTATCTTTCTTTCCAATGATGATATCAAGCTTCCAATGTGATTTTAGCGTTGCTTACCAAGATGTTGTTTGCAAGGGTGGAAAGCTGTTAGAGCTGTTGTGTCACAACGCCAGAGACACGGGTTCAATCCTAACCTCTATGTGGAGTTTGTACATCCCTCTGCGACCGCATGAGAAAGTGGAATAACATAGAACTAGTGTGAACAGGGATCGATGGTTGGTGTGTACTTGTAGGAAAATAACTGCAGATGCTGGTACAAATCGAAGGTAACACAAAATGCTGGAGTAACTCAGCGGGTCA
Organism: Rhinoraja longicauda; assembly: GCF_053455715.1. Classification (NCBI taxonomy): domain Eukaryota; kingdom Metazoa; phylum Chordata; class Chondrichthyes; order Rajiformes; family Arhynchobatidae; genus Rhinoraja; species Rhinoraja longicauda. Next base: position 59,774,463 of record NC_135958.1, read on the forward strand.
GGCAGCATCTCTGGAGAGAAGGAATGGGTGACTTTTCGGGTCGAGACCCTTCTTCAGACTGAAGGGTCTCGACCCTAAATGTCACCCATTCCTTCTCTCCAGAGATGCTGCCTGACCCGCTGAGTTACTCCAGCAATTTGTGATGGGGGCGTGGGTATGTACTTGGTGAACTGAGGAAGGGTCTCGATCTGAAACATCACCCATTCCTTCTCTCCAGAGATGCTGCCTGTCCCACTGAGTTACTCCAGCTTTTTGTGTCTATCGTTGTTTCCATGCCGTAACTTTCAATTCAATTCAATTCAATGCAATTGGACCATTAGAGTAATAGTGAAGCACTTGTCCCTGAGATACATTTCCAATCACAATGCCCAAAACATCATTAACTCATGTTTTTGCTTCTTATTTATTCTTCATTTATTATTCTTTCTTACTACCGAGATTATTTACTTTTGTCACAAGTTTCTCAGAAAAAGTCAAAATAGCAAACATTTTGTCACCATCAACGTAAATCCTCAATCAATTTGTTATGCTTGACTTATCTTTCTTTGCTTTAGAATTATTGCCCTTGTTAAGTCATATTCACTTGCTTGACTTTAGTAGACTCCTATGGTTTCCCAACAGACTAATGGGCCAATAATTCAAAGGACCACAAGTATTACCTTCTGCTTAGAAATTATCATTACTTCGGCACAACCCCTGGTATTGAACTATGAAGAATCACATGCATAACTGCCCCTGCCCCTCGATTTTCAGCTTGGCGTAGACATCGTGGGGCCTGTTCCTCTGCTGTACTTTTCTACATTGTATAATATACTCAAAAGTCAAGCATTGGGCATATTGCATGAAGTGAAGTTTTTAGCTTGACTAGGTATCATGGTCTGCGTGGATGAGTTGGGCTGAAGGGCCTCCTTCAATGCTGTACAGTTCTATGACTCTTTCCCCCATTCTCCTGCCACTGCATTACTTGGAGACAGTCAGTTGACATAGGCTCATGAGATAAGGGGATGGTGAAAGAAGGGGGAGTAGACTGAGTCTAGTTTGGGGAGGAGGAGTCCAAGATATTGCAATATCAAAGTTCCAGGTGAAGGCCATTGGGTAATGTTCTCTTGCAACTACAACTGAAGCAGACTTCAAGACATGTTGGTTAAATGTCCTTTGTACAACTGCCCTTTGAGTGTATCTCTAAACTAAACTATACTAAAGCCTTCCAATTAAGGTCTGCCTTAGCGGGAGGAACCAAAAGATGGTCCACAAATTCTGAAAAGAACTTTGTGTAGGTAACCACAAAATAGACAATGCATACTGTGTGACATCATTAAGCATGTCTTTGGGGCTTCGTGTGTACACATCCTTCACGAACACACACGGAAGATCCAATTGCATTTTGTAATAGAACCTTTAATAAAATTCACTCATGTGAAACACGTTTCTTACACAGGACAGAGTTTTAAGAGCCATTTTCTTAAAGCTAGCTTAATATTAAATCATGATTATCTCTACAAATCACCACAGTGTTCCTTCCCTTCAGATTGCAACAGCAAGGTGTAATTTCTTGCATTGAAAAGTGTCTCTTGGTTCTGTTTGGCCTTGTTATCGTTCTCTTCCTTAATCTCATCTCTCGGATCTACTGGACTTGTTCATGTGAATGCCTTTAGTGAAAGTAACTCCTCTACTCTGTGCCGGATCATTGTTCTGCAGCAAACACAGATAGCCTAAGACTGTGTAAATGTAACCCTGATCCCACAGCTTAACTGAGTAAATACTTAATAGTAAAAAACAGAGAACTATATAAAGAAGGCTGAGAGCTGATCTTATAGAGGTGTATAATATCACGAGGGGAATAGATAAGGTGAATGCTTTTCCCAGGGTAGGAGAATCAAGAACCAGAGGCCATGGGTTTAAGATGAGAAAGGAAAGATTTAATTGGAACCTAAGGGGCAACTTTTTGTTTTACTCAATAGGCGAAATATATAGAACTAGCTGCCAGAAGTAGTAGTTGTTTGGGATAATAGGAACATTTAAATGACATTTGGACAGGTACGTGGATAGGAAAGGTTGAGATGGATGTATGACAAATGGTACGAACTTCGATGGGGCATCTTTGTCAACACGGGAAGACCTATTGACCTATTTCTGTGCTGTATGACTGTGTGACTCGATATGCCTAGTGTTTAAAACACTTGTGTCTAAACCGACACCACTTCCTTTGCTCTGGACAAGATTCCTGGGAATGATATTTTCATGCCTGCAGGTCTGTTTGTGCCCGAGTGACCTCTGTACACAAGTAGACCTAAACAATACAATAATATCCCCCAAATGTAAATGTCCCCGGTGTGGGACAAATAAAGGAATATATTAAAGTGTAGTCTTCGAAATCTGTGCAGGTCACTTGCTTTGTTGATAATCCGACTGAGATTGTCAATTAATGAAGTCATTCCTCTTGTTCTGAAACAACATTAACTAATAAATTTTTTGAAAATTCCAAAGTAAATTCTCAATTGACAAATCACTCAAAATTTCTAGTTGGGGCCGGAGGGAGGGTGTGAATGGGATTTGGATCATTCTCTTGTAAAATGCGTTAGTCAATTGATCGGAAATTAATTGACTAGTTAACGGGAATCCCGAAATCGTCTTGATTAAAAAAATATATATTTTCTGAATAGTTTCACAGAAATTCCTGTCAATGTGTTTAGTGTTCTGTAATCCGTCAGTTAGAGCTTATCAGTCTTTTGAGATACACCGCAGAAACAGCCCTTTGGCTCTCATAGTCCACGCTGCCCAGCGATCACCTGTACACTAACACCATCTTACACACTTGAGACAATTTACAACGGGACCAAAGCCAATTAACCGACAAACCTGCACATCTTTGGAGTGTGGGAGGAAACCGGAGCACCCGGAGGAAACCGCATGCAATCACAGGGAGAAAGTAGCAACTCCGTACAGACAGTACGCGTAGTCAGGATCGAACCCGGATCTCTGGCACTGTAAGGCAGCAGCTCTACCGCTGTGCCACTGTCCTGTAATTGGGTTACCAGAACTGCAGGCTATAACTCAAAGTGGAACCTAACCAAAGCTTTAGAAAGCTGCATCAGGACCTCCTGCCTCTTATACTCAATGCCTCAACCAATAAGCAGCACGGTGGCGCAGCGGTAGAGTTGCTGCCTTACAGCACCAGAGACCCGAGTTCAATCCTGACTACAGGTGCTTGGCTGTACAGAGTTTGTACGTTCTCCCCGTGACAGCGTGGGTTTTCTCCGAGATCTTCGGTTTCCTCCCACACTCCAAAGACATACAGGTTTGTTGGTTAATTGGCTTGGTATAAATGTAAAATTGTCCTTCGTGTGTGTTGGATAGTGTTAATGTGTGGGGATTGCTGGTCGGTACAGACTCGGTGGGCAGAAGGGCCTGTTTCCGCACTGTATTCCTAAAACTAAAAGTAAAAACTAAAATAAAAGCAAGCAACAATAATCTATAAACTGACCAATGTGGCAAATGAACAACCTGATCGAATTAATCATTATTACGAGTTTCTTCTAATTACTCCACCTTTAGCCTTTCAGTAAGCTCCTAAAATTTATCAATTATTAAATGCAAGGACTCTGTTAGAAATATATATTTTTCTACTTTACTGTTCCTTTGCACCAAAGTAACTTCAATTTGGCTCTGTGTGGTATTTTTAAAGCATTTTCAGTTGTTTAAAATTGGATCTTTCACAGTGGTATGAATACAATATTTAGCTGTGTGACAAGCATATTTTTTAGTTGGATTAATCAAATCACAGCAGGTTAGCACTTATTTATATCAGCAAATATTCTGCAGCTCAAATATATTTTTTGAACTGTTTTCCAAAATGTTTCATTTCCTTGCAAATTCAAAACAGATTCATAGTCAGCAATCAGTAAGTGAGAGTGAACAGAACCAGAAAACGTACTATATATCAGTAACATACTTTATATTCAGGTGATTGATTACAACCAAGCTGAAGCTCTAGGCTAATAATTGATATAGGGGCAAACACAAAGGTCTGGGGGAACTCAGAGGGCCAGGCAGTATCTGTGGACAGACAATGGTTTGGGTCAGGATCCTTCTGCAGATTGATGATTTGGAGGGGTGGGGAAAGCTGGAGAAGAGGTGGGGGTGGTACAAAGCCTGGCAAGTGATAGGTGGATACAGGGGATGGGGGGGGGGGGGGTTATTGGCAGATGGGTGGAGTAAGTGACAAAGCCTAGAGATGAAAAGGAGACAAAAGGGTGTCAGATAGGGAGAGAGGAGGAGGAAGGAAATGTAAAGCTGGGAGGGACGGAATTAGTAGGAACGTGAACGGGGGGAGGGGAAAGTGGAGCAATGAAAAGGGAATATGTGAGTCAGGGATGGTAGGGAACGTTCAAAGGAGGGGAAAGGAGCAGGGTGATTGTGGTGGTGGGCCAAATGTGTGTGTACTGGGATGGCAGGGGGCAAAGGAAAGAGAGAGGGGGATATGACTAGAACTATGAAGTCGGGAGGGGGATGGAGAGAAATGGACCGTTTGCAGGTAGATGAGATTCGTATAAATTGACATGGTGCTTGGCATAGAAGGCTCGCTCCTGTGCTGTACTGTTCTATGATCTGTGTGAGAATCACAGTGTTTGCTGACTACATTCAAGTGTTAACTGTGGAGGGAAGAGACGGTGGGCACAGCTCTACCTCAGCGCTGTGCTTCCACACAAACCTGAACACTGCATTCTTATACTCCGCTGGTCTCTCACAGCTGAACATTGTTTTTGTTAATCGACCGCAAAGCAAGCTGAAATTGAAGCATTTCCAAGACTGCAACCAAGCAGCAAAAACTGAACAACAAGCTGACTTCGAAAAGAAGCTCTTCCAAATACTGACAGAGGCCCAGCCCACATCCGAGCAAGCGTGGGGTATCTCAGCTACACATGAGAAGAAGAAGAAAAATAAGTGTTTAATTGTCATATGTACTGGCAAAGATACAACAAACCTGCTGCAGACTCATTTCATAAGCAATAGTAGCAGAAATAGGTCATTCGGCCCATCGAGTCGACTCCGCCATTCAATAATGGCTGATCCACCTTTCCCTCCCATCCCCATGTACCTGCCTTCTCCCCATGACCCCTGACACCCACACTAATCAAGAATCCATTAACAGAACAATCTATTAATGAATGAATGAATAAGTTTATTGGCCAAATATGCAGATACAAGGAATGTGCCTTGGTGCTCACAAATGACAACACAAACATACAGTTAACAATTAAGAATAAAGCATAAACACATCAAAACAATAAGGATACACCATTACGGTCTAACCATGTGGGTTAACGGACATAGATTAACGGACCTGTGAATGTAATAATACGCAGATAAATATATAACAGATAATACAATAAATGAATGACTAAGACTGGGTAATCACGAGTGCAAAAGCAAAGTCTGCAGTGCAACCAAAGACACAGTCCAAAGGAAATCATTGTTGCTGAGGATAGTGTTGCGTAGAGTTCAATTGGGAAGAAGCGGTTCTTGAATCTGGAGGTCACGGTTTTCAGACTCCTGTACCTTCTTCCTAATTGTGGGGGTGAAATGAGAGCCCGGCCCGGCTGGTGTTGGTCTTTGATGAGGCTGGCTGCAGCTCCTCCTTTGGATCCATTCGATGGTGTGGGAAGGTCAGTGCCCGTGATGGACCGGCTAATGGTCAACAATTAGGGTGGTTGTTGATGATGCATCATTTTCAGGTTATGGTGGCGAAGAAGGAGAAAATGGCATGTCACCAAGTTTTTTTAGAGATACAGCGCAGCAGCAGGCCCTTCAGCCCAACGGGTCCACGCTGACCAGCGATCACTCGTACACTAGTTCTGTCCAACACACTAGGAACAATTTACAGAAGCCAATTAACCTACAAACCTGCACGTCTTTGGAGTGTGGGAGGAAACTGGAGCACCCGTAGAAAACCCATATGGTCACAGGGAGAACGTACAAACTCCATACAGACAGCACCCATAGTCAGGATTGAACCCGGGTCTCTGACGTTGTAAGTCCGTCATGCTGCCGCTGCGCCACCGTACCGCCCGGTAACTCTACAGCTCTATGACTCTGAATGCAGGCAAATTGGGCTAGCCCAGTATGCCCACTTGGTTGGCATGGACAAGCTGGGCCCAAGGGCCTATTCCAGTGCTGTACATCACTATGATATCCTTTAACCTTCCACAAGATCCAAGCAGTATAAAGGAAGTAAGCACTATCTTGCTGAACCAAGAAAATATGCCATAAATTATCATAAAATGATGGACTGATCCAAAAAAAAATTCTTATGACATAGGAGGCCATTCTGGCCCATCTAGTCTATGCTAGCTCAGAGTTCAATCATATTCTTCTCTGGCTGAACACTGCACTCTTCTCACCTTTCACACTTCACTGGTTTCTTCCTCACTAATTCCCCATGAATTTACCCCCCCAGATTCTACCACTCACCTGCACACGAGGAGCAATTCTCAATGACCAATTAGTTTGTTTGTTAGTTTGACATTGTTAGTTCAGTTTATTGTCACGTATACTGAGGTACAGTGATAAGCATCGTTGTTGCGTGCTATCCAGTCAGCAAAAAGACAATACATGATTACGATCAAGCTGTCCACTGTACAGATACAGGATAAATGAAATAATGTTTAGTGCAAGATAAGGTCTAGTAAATTCCGATTAAAGGTAGCCTGCAGGTCTCCAATGAGGTCAATGAGCCCGGGACTGCTCCCGAGTTGTTGGTAGGATGGTTCAGTTGCTTGATAACAGCTGGGAAGAAACTGTCCCTGATTCTGGAGGTGTGCATTTTCACACTTCCATACCTTTTGCCTGATGGGAGAGGGGAGAAGAGGGAGTGGCCAGGGTGCGACTCGTCCTTGATTATGCTGGTGGCCTTGCCGAGGCAGCATGAGGTATAAATGGAGTCAATGGAAGGGAGGTTGGTGTGTGTGATGGTCTGCGTCCACAATTCTCTGCAGTTTCTTGTGGTTTTGGATAGAGCTGCTCCCAAACTATGCTGTGATACATCCCAATAAAATGCTTTCTATGGTGCATCTGTAGGGGTTGGTGAGAGTTGTTGGGGTCATGGCAAACTTCCTCAGCTTCCTAAGGAGGTAGAGAGCGTCATACTCCACATAGACAGCATCTGAGGTCAGGAATGAGTGAGGGTGATTGAAGCAGTGGGGCTCTGTACCAACCTGTCATCGTTGCTGTTTGGACATGTTTAGTAGCTGCTCATTAAATGTACTTCAGGGACAATAAGTTGCAATGCAATGTCACAGTGACTGGCAGCGGTGGACTGTTAAATGGTGACAAATATATTTTACTGCTTAGCATGCCTGGTAGGGTGGCACTGTGGTGCAGCGGTAGAGTTGCTGCCTTACAGCGCCAGTGACCCGGGTTCGACCCAGACCATGCGGCTGTCTGTGTTTTCAGTCAGAGAGTTGTGAATCTGTGGAATTCTCTGCCTCAAAAGGCAGTGGAGGCCAATTCTCTGAATGCATTCAAGAGAGAGCTAGATAGAGCTCTTAAGGATAGCGGAGTCAGGGGGTATTGAATGGCGGTGCTGGCTCGAAGCGCCGAATGGCCTCCTCCTGCACCTATTGTCTATTGTCTATTGTCTATTGTACTGAGTTTGTATGTTCTCCCCATGACCAGCGCGGGTTTTCTCCAGGTGCTCCGGTTTCCTCCCACCCTCCAAAGACCTGCAGGTTTGTAGGTTAATTGGCTTGGTAAAATTGTAAATTGTCCCTAGTGTGTGTAGGGTAGTGCGAGTGTACGGGGATCACTGGTCAGCGCGGATTCGGTGAGCCCAAAGGCTTGTTTCTGCGCTGTATCTCTAAAATTAAAAACTAAAACTAATATTTAACATTTTCAAGATATTACATTTTCACTTGACCTGCCCATTCTTAAGGTTCAGCTGAAGATTCTGAAATAACTGTGCACATAGTGTTCCTGTCTTAGTCGGCCAACTTTAGTGCTAATCTTTCCTGGAGGTTTAATTAGCATGTAGTTCCAGTGAGAGGTAGACTTGAGTTCTGAACTCACAACGTAATGTAGGTTGACAGGAATCAGCTCCGTATTATGTAGTGCAGTTATTTTTTTCGGAGATAGTGGCTGAGGGTCCCATGACACATAGAGCCTGAATGAAATTAATAGCTATTGCAAGTTTGAAATCAATGGAGGATGGATACCATGTGTGTGGTCTCATTATTGTACTTAAAGTCATAGAGTCAAACAGAGTGGAAACAGGCCCTTTGGCCCAATATGTCCATGCCGACCAAGATACCCCATCCACACTAGTCCCAGCTGGCCACGTTTGGCCCACATCCATCTAAACTGTTTGTATTCATGTACCTGTCCAAATGTCTTTTAAATGTTGTCATAGTTCCTACCTCTACCTGCTCTGGGAGCTCATTCCATATACCCACCGCCCAATGTGTGAAAGATTGATCCACAGGTTCCCATTAGATTTTTCACATAACATAGAACTAGTGTGAAAGGGTGATCAATGATCGCCTTGGACTCGACGGGCCGACGGCCCTGTTTCCATGCTCTTTGTTTAAAATAAGCGATACTAAACAATATTCCTGCTACTTTCACAATCAAAACTGATACAAAAATAAGTCTAACTTTACTTCTTATCCATCTTTGTGAGCAGCCATTTGAGGATGCATCTCAGTTTAGGTTGTGTGTGCTGAGGGAGCTTTGAAAGATACTCAGGAGGTTTTGACCTTTGGACTGTATCTGGAAAATCTACAAACCTGTTTTTACATCACCTTGTGCTTTGTACTCTTTTGGTGGAATTCAAAAGTAGAATTCACCATTGGAATCTGAATTAAAATCTCAAGGAACTGCAATGCTGATTTATAGCAAAAGGCGCAAAGTGCTGGAGTAACCCAGCGGGTCAGGCAACGTCTCTGGAGAAAATGGATAAGTGACGTTTCGGGTCGGAATTCTGAAGAAGGGTCCCTATTCTCCCTGAAGAAGGGGTGACATCTTTTTAAACCAACATCTACAGTTCCTTATTTTCACTTGCCTCACATTGTCCCATCCCCACCTCTCTTCCAGCTCCCCACCCCCCCTACAATCAGTCTGAAGAAGGGCCCCGACCTGGAACGTCACCTATCCATGTTCTCCAGAGATGTAGCCTGACCCACTGCCTGTCCTGCTCAGTTACCCCAGCAGTCTGTTTATAACTGTCCATCCTGTGAGGTGTTCACAGATACATATTTACTGGCATCTCATGTTCAGATCTTGCAAAACATCTTAAAGCTGTTGGAGTCGGCATAAAGAGTCTGAAGAAGGGTCGTGACCCGAAACGTCACCCATCCTTTTTCTCCAGTGACCTGTCGAGTTACTCCAGTACTTTGTGTCTGTCTTAACGCTCGGTGTCTCTTTCGTGATGGTACTCAGTGCTTCATTTGAGAAACACCGTGCTGATTTGGGGACAGTTTCGCAAAACCTCTAAAAAGGTAAAAGATAGGTCTTCACATTTTTAGAATTTCAAGTCATTTTATACTCTTTTGGTTTTGAGTTCATTAAATCAGTTGATTGGTCACAAAATCAAAACAGAAGAGTGGGGTGTATTAATTGGAAGAAAATGTTGATAAATATAGCTTAGTTTATAACTGATATGCACACCAGTCGACAAAAAACCCCACTGTTGCAGCCGGTGACTCTGCCTCCAGAAATCAACTAACATCGTAATGTGATGTAAAAAAACAGCTTCTTCTACGGTTATAATCAGCAGAGAAACATTATACGGCAATTGGGGCAACAAATATTCAGAGGAAAGTATTCTCTGAGCATGACGATTATTGGACCCTCTGACCAAATATATACCAAGCTGGATTCTAAAGGTTACAACTTATTGTTTGCAGATTTCAGTCTTAAATTTTTTTTGTGGTTTTATTTTTGTTTGTTCCACGCTTAATCAGGTGTCAATCCATTCAAAGGAAAAAGTTGGTTTCTGGTTAAATGCGAGCATAACACATTCGCGTCTGAACTTTGCCAATCCTTAACTCTGTTTCTGTCTACGTCCACAGTGCTGGCTACCATTGAACAGTGATATAAAGTGATTTTTTGAGAGTACAACGTGAAAATCTAATGGGTTTAAAGCATAAAAGTTGAAAGAAATTTCCAACGATCGGTTACAAAAGTTCTATTTGCCCATTTCCCTTATAAAAATGCCCTCCTGAAATATCACGCCACCTATATTAAACAAGTCAATACCGCATCCCGATTCTGTGGAAATAGTTTGATCAGTCTATCTAAAGTAAATGATGATTAAGGGGCTTTGACCTTTCAACAGACAATACCAGTGACCCAGTTTAGGCCCCGATCAATCAGCCACTTACCAGATTAATAGAGATGGTTACAATCGATTCTTCCAGCAAGCATTCGAGCATCTGATGGGCTTCACTGGATTAACAGAACAGAAAATAAATTAATGGACCACGCTGGAATTTGCTCAATACCACTGCTGCTGTGCAATTTATCATGCAGCACATTATCTATAAATGAACAAGAATGTATTCTTTCTGCAAAAAGATATCAGAATGAATGAAAGGGAGAATGAACAAACTGGTAAAAATGGATTAAATCTGGAATGGTGTGTGTGTGTGTATATGTGTGTACGTGTGTATGTGCATGGCATGTATGTGTGTGTGTACATGGTGTGTGTGTATGCGTGCATGTGTGCGTGGTGCACGGGTGTGTGCATGCGTGTGTACGTGTGTGTGCGCATGGTGTGCGTGTATGCGAGTGCATGTGTGTGTGTGTGCATGATGTGCGTGTGCGTGTATGTGTGTGTATGGAGCGTGCCTGCATGCGTATGTGCGTGGGTGTGTTGTGTGCTGGTGTGTGTATCTCGTGCATGTACCCTAGAGACATATGCACCTCCCATTCACATTTATTACTGTAGCCGCACCATGCATTTTCTCCCGCAGTGAAGATTGCACAGGCTGGGCTGCTTGTATCAATGCGGCTACCATTAACACTGCTCCTTGGTTAGCTGTCACAAGACAGCTTTGCCATTTTCAGTGTATCCTTGAAATGAAATGTTGCGCTAATGAATGGTCAAGGCCCAAACCCTGCGCACATTGTGTGAGTTGAAGAATTGTACTCACTAAGAATTGAGACTGAAGTCTGAGCTTACACTATCTAGGTGTGAGCCACACAATGGTCTTAAACAATTCTCAGTGAATTTTCCCTCCTGATGTATTTGTAATGAATTTAGTCTCTACATACCGAATATTGTCCTGTCTTTATTGTTTGAATGTTCGCTGCAGTTTCAAAACACAGATAGTTTATGTCAACTCAACAAGACAAAAGTTTTGATATTATCAAGTAGAATTCGTAAAGTATGTGAAATAAACATACCGTGGATGTACATTTGAGGATGAGACACAAGGAACTGCAGATGCTGGTTTACAAAAAAAGTGTTGGAGCAACTCAATGGGTCAGGTGGCATCTCTGGAGAACATGAATAGGTGATATTTGGGGTTAGGTGGGAAGGGGGAGAAAGCTGGAAGAATGGAGGAGTGGTGGTGGTGGGGATACCGAGAAGTCCTGCCCTCCTCTCTTCCAGTTTTTCTCCCCCTCCCCTTCCACCACAATCTGTCTGAAGTAGGGTCTCGACCCAAAACATCACCTCTCCATGTTCACCAGAGATTCTGCCTGTCCCGCTGAGTTACTCCAGCACTGGTTTTTTTAAAATGGTAAACCAGTTCTTTGCACCTAATATTTCAATGTCCAGTCCTCTATTCTCCATTTGTTTTAAATGCATTAAATCGTACCTCACCCGCCGCTTGACAAGCTTACAAACCAACGGTATGAACATCGAATGCTCCAATTTAAAGTTACTCCAGCACTTTGTGTCTGGATGTACATTTGCTGTTTCCAGCTCAAAGTTAGTGCACGGCTGTGGGGGAATGAGTTGCCAAGGTGAATCTCTGCATTGTGTGGTCTCCTCACTGTGAAGAGACAACTTGTCTTACAAGTCAACCATTGTGGTCCAGCCAAAATTCCGCACTGTAATGATCATTGTTTGTTACAGGGCACTATTTTGGTTGAAGGCAGGAAGTCAGGAAGATTACAGTAAAGCGTAAGGTGCGGCATAATGACACAGCGGATAGAGTAGCTGCCTCACAGGACCAGAGACCCAAGTTGGATCCTGATCTCGGGTGCTGTTTGTGTGGAGTTTGCACGTTCTCCCTGTGACCATGTAGGTTTCCTCCAGGTGCTCAGGTTTCCTCCAGGTGCTCTGGTTTCCTCCCACGTCCCAAAGACGTGCGGGTTTGCAGATTAATTCTTTAAATTACCCCTTGTGTGTAGGGAGTGGATGAGAAAGTGGGATAACACATAACTAGTGTGAACACGTGACTTGGTGGGCTGAAGGGTGTTTTTCCTTGCTGTATCTTTCAATCAATCATAATAATTGAATGTGCATAATATTTATATTATCGGCTGATAATGTTGTTAAATTATAATTACATTTTAGATACTGTACTTTTAATAATGGAACATCGAATGGGAAAGCATTTTGAACCATTAATTACGTGGCAGAAGTATTGATGGTGGTAATGATAGTGTTAGTGGATTCGATAATTTGAGATAACCTGCAAGAAATATCTCATTCAATATTGAAATGTATTGGCTCAAGTACGATACAGCCAGTGGCACATTGATGTACATAACTTAGAGTCATCGAGTTATACAGCTTGGAAACAGGCCCTTCGGCCCAACTCATCCATGTCGATATTCCCGGAATGGCGGGACTATCATATGTTGAAAGACTGGAGCGACTCGGCTTGTATACACTGGAATTTAGAAGGATGAGAGGAGATCTTATCGAAACGTATAAGATTATTAAGGGGTTGGACACGTTAGAGGCAGGAAACATGTTCCCAATGTTGGGGGAGTCCAGAACAAGGGGCCACAGTTTAAGAATAAGGGGTAGGCCATTTAGAACCGAGATGAGGAAAAGCTTTTTCAGTCAGAGAGTTGTGAATCTGTGGAATTCTCTGCCTCAGAATACATTCAAGAGAGAGCTAGAGAGAGCTCTTAAGGATAGCGGAATCAGAGGGTATGGGGAGAAGGCAGAAATGGGGTACTGATTGAGAATGATCAGCCATGATCACATTGAATAGCGGTGCTGGCTCGAAGGGCCGAATGGCCTCCTCCTGCACCTATTGTCTATTGTCTATTGACCATGATGCCCCCATCTACACTCGTCCTATTAGCCCACATTTGGGGCCTCTACATTTTTCCTATGCATGGACTTGTCCAAATGTCTTCTAAATGTTGTTATTATACCGACCTCAACTGTTCCTCCAACAGCTCGTTCCATCTACCACCTTCTAAGTGAAAAAGCTGCCCCTCATGTTCCTATTAAATCTTTCCCCTCTCACCTTAAACCCATGTTCTTGATTCCCCTACTACTCTGGTTAAAACACTCTGTGCATTCCCCTATCTATTCCCCTCATGATTTTATACACGATTATACGATCAATCCTCAGGCTCCTGTGCTCCAAGCAATAAAGTCCTAGCCTGCCCAAACTCCCCCTACAGCTCAGGCCCACGGCACCTGGCTACATCCTTGTCATTTTTCCAGCAATCTTTCCATCTCAAAAACTTACTTAGACTTAGTTAGCCAATTGGCATAGATTTTCAGGTTTTTTTTAGTTTAATTTATTATCGCGTGTACCGAGTTACAGTGAAAAGCTTTTTTGTTGCATGCAATCTAAACAGCAAAAAGACGATACGTGATTACAATCAAGCCGTCCACAACATAGAGACGCAAGATAAAGGGTATAACTGCAAGATAAAGTCCAGTAAAGTCCGATTAAAGATAGTTCAAAGGTCTCCAATGAGGAGGTGATGACTGCTCTCTAGTTGGTGAGGATGGTTCAGTTGCCTGATAACAGCTGGGAAGAAACTGTCCCTGAATCTTAAGATATGCTTTTCCAAATGGCTGTACCTCTTGCCTGATGGGAGAGGGGAGAAGAGGGGATGAGACTCTCCCTTGATTATGCTGGTGGCCTTGCCGAGACAGCATGAAATGTAGATGGAGTCAATGGAAAGGAGGTTGGTTTCTGTGATGGCCTGGACTGTGTTCACAATTCTCTGCAATTGCTGTAACTGTTCCCAAACCATGCTGTGATACATCCCTACAAAAATGCTTTCTACGGCCAATCTGAAGAAATTGGTGAGAGTTGTTGGGAGAAGAGGGAGTGACCGGTCATTGATTATGCCCCGGTGGCCTTGCCAAGGCACTGTGAAGTGTAGCTGTAAATTTTGTAGTTAAAGGCAAGTTATTCTTTGACTTTGAGAAAACTGCCCCAATTGATGATATGATCTATTCTCTGGACATTCATTTTACCCATGTCGATTGCTGCCATTCATTGGTTTAACAAGATCCCTAATTTTACCATGGTAATGTTGGTCAGCTGACTAGGCAGCCAATCACACTGAAGAATTTCCAAACCAGGAAGAAAAGAATGACTTTTTTAAATAGGAGATGGTAGGAACTGCAGATGCTTATATACAAACACACAAAGTGCTGGAGTAACTCAGCAGTCAGGCAGCAGCTCTGGAGAACATGGATAGGTGATTTATCGGGTCAGGAGATTTCTTCAGGCAGGGTCAATGACATTTTTATTATTTCTTTAGACATTTAATATTATATAAATATTATTTGTATGTACACATGAAACTTAGTATGTTAAATAAAAATGATGTTTTAAAGCAGCCTGATATTTTGAAATATTTATTTGTGGGAATTATAATCCACATTCACAAAATTTGATTTTTGCAGGCAGCAAGGAGTTTGCTAAACCGATTTAGTTTAGAGTTTAGAGATACAGCCTGGAAACTGTCCACCGAGTCCACACCAACCAAAGATACTAGAGGAACAAGATGGACCTCTCCGTTGAAATCGCCTGTACTGAAGTGTAGTACGCAAAGGAGCGCAATGTCCGCCATTTTAGTAGGCAAAACTCGCAGTTCGCTATGCCTCTCGCAGTGTAATCAGTGTTATGGGGGAACAGCATGTGTGATGATACCATGAAAATGCAGAATATATCTCATCTATCAATTTACAGATTTTTGTTATTTTTCTTTTTAAATGGTTCTGCAGGTTTCTGCCTACTAAAATGGCGTCATGACGTACTACGGTTCTTAGGGTCGACTGGTCTATCTTGTTCCTCTAGTATCTTTGACGCCAACCATCACTAACCCGTTCACGCTAGTTCCATGTTATCCCACTTTCTCATCCGCTCCCTGCACACTAGGGGCAATTCACAGAGGCCAATTACCCTACAAACCCGCACGTCTTTGGGCTGTGGGAGGAAACCGGAGCATCCGGAGGGAACTCCAGGCAGACAGCACCCAAAGCCAGGATCCAACCCGGGTCCCTGGCGCAGTGATGCAATAGCACCACCAGTTGCCACACTGTGCCACCGTTACTTCCAGAGTATTTCACAACAAGAACAGTTTATCACTGCCTGGAATTTATTAGCTCACTGATTTCCAGAGAGCGCATTGAAGAAATCAGCTCTTGTGGGAGAACAAGAAATCCCAGTAATTGGTGCATCTCTGCACATGTACTCAGGAAGCAGTAGCCAATTGATAGTGTAATGGAAGTAAATACCATCAGTTTTGCCCTCATTACAACCACAAAGTGCAGACCATTATTGATATTTTTATATTAAACAATTGCCAATGAAACTGCTGTTACATTTCATATTGCTCTTTGAGTGAATTGAACTTGTTATTCCTGTATTGGTAGAACAATCCTATTCCAGTCTCCAAAGGATTACAATCAACAGGCAGATAATAGTTTACTTTCCTTCCATCTTTTCCTCTCCCTCTGAAGCTTTTCACTTTCACTTGACCTACTTCTCCTTAATCCTGAGTGAAATTTCCATCTATTTTGTCATTCAATGGCCATGAGAACACACACTCAACCCGCTCCGAGAGTTCTGCCAAGGCTGCCTTGGGTGCACCTGTTCAGAGGAGGTGGCCGGTCTGATGAGGTCGTTCATCATTCCTCTGGCCAACTGGTCGGCCTTCCACTTGCCACACTTTGATGTGGGGGGGAGCAGCGACGGAACAAACTCCGACCAATTTTGCGGAAAAGCACAATGGAGCTCCGACACATTGCACCACCATCCCACCTGTCGCGATACCCTTCCAACCCAGAAGAGAGACATTAAGTTAAGTGGATGGAAGATTGGACTGGCCCTGCCGCAAGCACCTGATAGCTCTTGCCTGGTTTCCTTCAACGCATCTGTCCAGGCAATGATTAATGCTCGTGAAAATTAACCCCCGATGCTCCTTTTTACCAGAATGTTGCCAGGACTCAAGGCCCTGAGCGACAGGGAGAGGTTGAGCAGGCTAGGACTCTATTCCCTGGAGCGCAGGAGGATAAGGGGTGAACGTATAGATCTTGTACAAAATCATGAGAGGAATAGATCAGGTAAAGGCACAGAGTCTCTTGCCCAGGGTAGGGAAATATAGAACCAGAGGGCATTTAAGGTGAGGGGGGAAAGATTAAATAGGAACCTGAGGGTTCAAAGAGTGGTGGTGTATGGATCGAGCTGCTGTGGGAGTTATAATACTGGCTGCCCTCAGGACACTTCCATTAACTGCCCATAGCTCCTCAGTCCTCATGTCTTTCTCCACGGTAAAAACAGAGGAGAAATAGTAATTGAGGGCCGTGCCCATCTCCTGTGGCTCCACGCGGAGTTGACCGCTTTGATTCTTGAGGGGTCCCATTCTCTCTCTCAGGTTACCCGTTTCCCTTAATGTACTTATAACATGTCTTGGGATTATCCTTAATGCTATATGCCAGAGCAATCTCTCTGTCCTTTTTGCCATCCTGATTTCCTTTTTTAGCTTGCTCCTCAGTTCCGAAACTCCTCCAGGGATACACTTGATTCCAGATGCCTATACCTGCCCCATTCCTCCCTCTTACCCTTGACAAGAGTCTCAATTTCTCTAATCTTCCAAGATTCCTTATGCCCTTCACTCTAACAGGGACATGCATGTCCTGGACTCTTGTCAGCGCACTTTTAAAAAAATCCCACTTTCCTGATGTTCCTTTTCCTACAAACAACCTGTTCTAATCAGCTTGAGCAAGTTCCTATCTCCTACCCTCAAAGTTGGCCTTGCCCCAATTTAGAATTTTAACTCGTGGGCTCTATCCATAACTATCTTAAACTTAATAGAACAGTGGTTGCTGATCTCAAAAGACTCCTCCATGAACACTTCATCCACTTTTCCCTCCCAATTTCCCAAGACTAGATCATATGTTACCCTCTCCCATGTAGGGCCCTCTACATATATTGCCTGAGGAAACTTTCCTGAACACATTTGACAAATTCTGCTCCATCTAAACCTTTTGCACCATGACATTCCCAGTCAATATTGGGAAAGAATAAATCCCCTACTATGACAACCTCATTAGTCCTGCAACTGCCTGAAATTTCCTGGCATATTTGCTCTTCTAATTCCCGTTGACTATTTGGGGGCTTGTAGTACTCTCTCAACAAGGTGATCATCCCTTTCTTATTGTAAGAAAATAACTGCAGATGCTGGTACAAATCGAAGGTATTTATTCACAAAATGCTGGAGTAACTCAGCAGGTCAGGCAGCATCTCAGGAGAGAAGGAATGGGTGGCGTTTCGGGTCGAGTCTGAAGAAGGGTCTCGACCCGAAACATCACCCATCCCTTTCTTATTCCCCAACTCCACTCACATAGTCCCACTTGATGGACCATCAGTAATCTCGAACCACTGCCATGACATCCTCCTTAATCAATAATGCAACGCCCCTCCTTTTTTACCTCCACCTCTGTCTCTCCCGAAGCACCTGTACACTAGAACATTAAGCTACCAGTCCTGCCCCTCACCCGCTATTTCAAGTGCCTGTTTTACATGAGTGTGTTTAGCTGATGATTGCAGTGCAGACAGGAATGAGCAGCTCGATAAGCAAGCCCACAGTTAAGCATCCTTCCCTGTCCTAGATGCTAAATGGGAAGCATCCAAGCCGGGGAAATTCAGTGTCAGTTGAGTACACATCATTATGCACATCATAGTTGTGAAAATGCTGAGGTTGTTCCCTTCTTATAAAGAGATCAACAATATGAAGATTTCAAAATATGAATTTTTACCCATCTAACTTTCTTCACCCTCTTTTAAAACATTAAAGTCAACAGGAGAACTGCAATATTTCACAAAAGCAATGTATTTTATTCATGAGAAAAACCTTCATAATTCATGATTGCCATAGGCAAGTGAGTTATAGATCTTTTATACACAAATGATAAAGCTAGTGATTGACCAATATCCAATATCCTAAAATAAATAGGCATATGATTGGAGGTAAGCTACTTTTGGTTAAAAGCAGTGAAGTGTTTCTGTTTTATTTGGAAAACTAATAGAGAGATATGTTCGCAAAATTCACTCTAACCATTCTCCAATCACTGTATTTTGCAATGTGACCATCTTCTGCCCACTACAAACCTATGCTACATTTTAAATGGAAGGAAAGAGAAGTATATTTAATTTAGTTTTGGTTCACAGATACAGTGTGGAAACAGGCCCTTTGGCCCACCGAGTCCACGCCAACCAGCAATCACCCGTACACTAGTTCTATCTTACACACTGGGGACAACACACTGGGGCCAATCAACTCACAAACCTGTAATGCTTTGGAGTGTGGGAGGAAACCAGAGCACCCGATGAAAAACCACACTCACAGGTAGACAGCACGTGTAGTCAGGCTCTCCCTCAAATTATATCTGAAGCACTGCCTCAATGACACAGAGTCAGTGTGATGATATATGTAAGCTTCTACTTTCCCAAATAATGCATCAGTAGAATTTTGTGCTTTACATTTCGAAGGAATGATGTTCTCTTTTGTTTTGTGGCTTGTTTAGTGGCTTCTCATTACATTTAGTCTGAGTTTGCACCAACCAGCGATAGTACACTGGCACTACCCTACATACTAAGGACAATTTACAATTTTTACCAAAAACTCAATTAACCTATAAACCTCTACGTCTTTGGAATGTGAGAGGAAACCAGAGCACCTAGAGAAAGCCCATCCAGTCCCAGAGAGAACGTACCAACTCAGGATCGAACCCGGTGGTGCTGTAGGGTATCTCTACCGCTGTGCTACTGTGCCGCCCTAAGTTGTGCATCTGAATTTGAGGGATCTAACTAAACCAGGCTAAATTTATTTATTTGCAAACAATTTGTTTAATTTGGGATTTGTGCTTCATTTGGCCGGCTGTACTGACTGAATGGTTTCTATAAATGTAAGTGAATGTAAGTGGTTGATTTGTTTCCCCTCTACGTTAATGGGAAATCATTTGGCGCCAAGAGAATTAAAACATGATTATTGGCCCGGAATATGTGGTTAAAACAACGGTAAAGCTGGATGTTGTTGCCAGTATTACACTGTGACATCGACAGTGCCCTTAAAATTCATTCAAAGTAAATTCATTCAGACCTCCTGCTTTTCAGACTTCTGAATTAAAATTGGTGAAATCAACAATTTAACAGGCGTTCCAGGTTTTCCTTCAATATTCTTGGATATATGTACATCTTTTGGGAGAGATGTACATATATATACAGTTTATTCTGTTTGGAATTCCATGGGGCGTGTGCAGGACCCCCAACACCCAGGCAATCTTTAATCTTTTTTTCTTTTCTTTTTTCTTATTTGGGGTTAGTATAAGGGGGGGGGAAGGGTGGGAGGGCTTGTTTTCTAAAAAGTTCTGTAAAAAAAATATATATATATATATATATATATTCTTGGATAAAATGTGGCAAAAATACTACGCTTCAGTGTGAATTTTCATTGATCTATGAAGAAGCGGATACAATTACGACTTTTAAAAGACATTTGGACAGGTATATGGATAGGAAGGGCTCAGAGGGCAATGGGCCAAATGCAAACAAAGGGGACCCGTCCAATATGCCAACTTGGTTGGCATGGACAAGGTGGGCAAAAGGTGGGCCCAAAGTGGGCATAAACAGCCCTTTTACTGGGGTGCATCACAGCTTCAGCTTGTGCGTTACGTATATATCCCAAATGAAGGTACATTTTAGGAGGAGTAGATGTTATGCTTACGCTGCTACATCGTAACAATGGAGACACAAGGAACTGCAGACGCTGGAATCTTGAGCAACAAATAAAGTGCTGGAGGAACTCGTCGGGTCAGGGAGCATCTGTGAGGGAAAAGGCCAGATGACGTTTCGGGTCGGGACCCTTCTTCAGACTGATGATTGTAGAGCGGCAGGGTGTCGCGCTTGGAACAATGCATGAATACTTTGAAATCCTTCTTCTCATACTGCAGTGGCAAGGCTGCATTGATCAGCAGAGAATGCCACAATGTGTCACTATCAGTTCAAATAAAACAGGGCCACACGTGCATATGTTTAAAGAATGAAGGCTGGCATCTATTTTCAATATTAATATTTAAAGCAATTATTGGTATTCCAGTCAGTAGCTGGGAGACTTCGTGAAGTCTGATTTCAAGACAAAGCATTGTGAGAGTGTTACCTCGAGATGGCCCTATACTGCTTCTGATGATCAGCTTACTTCCTGTAAACATAAGTTGTACTGCATTGAATTAGGACAGATTTCCCCTTTATTTTATTGCATGGAATTAGAAAGAAAAAATCTATGAACAAAATAAACGGTTTAGGTTTATTATTGTCATGTGTACCAAAGTACAGTGCAGAAAATGCTTGATCTGCCTGTTATCCATACGGATCACATAATACCATACATAAAAACAATCATGACACACTCAAGTACAATAGGAAGAGTGAAGGGGAAGATACAGAGTGCAGAATATAGTTATCAGTATTGTGGCACCTTAGCTCCAGAGATAAAGTCTACGATAGACAATAAAAGTAAGATTAGAACATAGAACAGGACAGTGCAGGAACAGACCCCTTAACCCACAATGTCAGTGGCAGACATGATGCAAGATACTGTAGCTTAATCTCATCTGCCTGTACATGAACCGTATCCCTCCATTCTTTGTATCTAAAAGTGCCTTTCCAGAAGCCTATTAAACACCACTACTAGTAGAAGTAAAATTGATAAGCAGTTGGACAGCACAGTGGCGCAGCTGGTAGAGCTGCTGCCTCACAGCGCCAGAGACCCAGGCTTGAAGTTTGCACATTCGCGCTGTGACCACGTGGGTTTCCTCTGGGTGCTCCGGTCTCCTCCCACTTCCCAAAGATGTGTGGGTTTGCAGGTTAATTGGCCCTCTGTGAATTGCCAAGAGTATGTCGGGTGTGGATGGGAAAGTGGGATAACATAGAACGAGTGTGAATGAGTGATTTTCTGCACAGTATGCATAAACAATTTGATGTCTTTAAATTAATGCTATCTGTTGTCAGGAAATGTAAAGTGTAGCAAATTATAATTTCCTCAAACTTTCCTTTGAAACTATGAGTGTGGGCAGGTACATGTGACTGAGACATTATAACTATTGTGGCAATTTTGACAAGGAAGGTACGGAACTGGCAGCTTAATGTTCCAGGGTACAGATGCTCCAGGCAAGATAGAGGCAAGGGTAAAAGAGGAGTGGGTGTCACTTTACTGGTTAACGAGCTGCCAGAGGAGATAGTTGATGCAGGTACAATAACCACATTTAAAATACAATTGGACAAGTGCATGAAGAGGAAAGGTTTAGAGGAATGTGGGCCAAATGCAGGAAAAATGGAACTAGCTTAGGTAGGGCATCTGGGTTGGCATGGACCGAAGGGCCTGTTTCTGTGCTGTATAACTATTCAACTCTATGACCCTACCACGAATCTTTAAAGAATCAATGAAATGAGTAAAAAGTTAAAATATTTATGGTCCCACTGACATTCTTGTTGATAAGTACAGGTTGTTCACAAGCCATCCTTATCTGTAGTCTTTAAACTTTAGAGAACCAGCACGGCAACAGGCCCTTGGGCCCACCGACCGAGGCTACACCGACCAGCGATCACCCCGTACACTAGCACTATCCTAACATTTCACTCCCTAAGCTAACACTGGCAGTAGGGATCATTGACAATTTACAGAAGCCAATTGACCTACAAACCCGCACGTCTTTGGAGTGTGGGAGGTAACCGGAGCACCTGGAGAAAACCCATGCAGTCACAGGGAGAATGTATAAACTCCCTACAGACAGCACCCATAGTCAGGATCAAACTCGGGTCTCTGGCACTGTAAGGCAGCAACGTACTGCTGCGCCACTGTGATGTCTGATCAATATTATTATTAGTAACAGTCATACAACAATGAAACAGGTCCATGCTGATCAAAATGCCCCATCTGCACTAGTCCCACCTGCCTGCGTTTGGCCCATATCCCTCTAAACCTTTCCAATCCATGTACCTGTCTTTTAAATGGTGTTATTATTATTGTTTTATATGTTTATCGTTCTGATTTTACAACAATAAATGCATCCATTGACTTTGCATCACTTTAGACTTTTTTCTTCGTGAGTGGGCTATGATCCTTAATGGAACATGGTTCTGATACTGTTAAGTACTCGGAAAGGGACGTCTGCATTGTGAAGGGAGGTGGAGGTGAGGGCTAGGAGCACCTGCATGAGCGATGAGACTGAAATAAGGAAAATATTGCCCACAGAAATTGCTTTGCATTTTAAAGATAATTTACAGGTATCGGATCTGTCAGAGTTATAACACCCACTCCTGCTCAGAGTTATTGATGTCCTATCCTGACCGTGGGCTGAATTCACAAATCACGGCGCCTTTAAATCAATCACATCCCACCTACCACCAGCGCAGTGTAGGCTGGAGCTTTCCATGCCTGCCACTGCACAAAGTTAATTAATAACTCCATTTTACCAAAGTGCAAGAGTCAGCATCCTTCCATTTCAACTAAGCTACTGTATCTTGTTTGTGTGGAAAGGGGAACGTCTGGGTTTCCTAATATTGCGGTTCTGTGTCGAAAAAGACCAAAATCCTTCAAATCCCCTTCCTTGCATCACAGCTTGGTTTGGGAAAAGCCCTGCCCATTTGTGCAAGAAATTGCAGAGAGTTGTGGATGCAGCCCAGTTGCACCACACAGACTCCCCACCGTCGATTCCATCTGCACTTCACTGCCTGGGGAAAACAGCTAACATAATCAAGGATCTTTTCCATCCCGGTTATTCCTTCTTCTCCCTGTTCCCGTCTGACAGAAGATTCAGAAGCTTGACTCAGGGACAGCTTCTTCCACTCTGCTGCCAGTCTTCTCAATGGTCCTTCCATATGCTCGGGTACTGGGCAGCTTACACCCCAGCGGTCTGGACATTGACTTCTCTAACTTCAAGTACCACTTGTTTTACCTCTCTCTCTATCCATCTCTCTCTATCCCTCCCCCTTCCCAGTTCTCTGACCAGTCTTATTGTCTCCGACTACATTTTATCTCTGTCTGCTTTGTTGTTACCTTCTCCCAGCTAACAATGCTCCATTCTACATTTTCCTTGACCTGCATTCCCTTTGTCCTATTTTCACACCTTACAATTCCTTATCTATGTCTCCTCCCCTGTCATCAGTCTGAAGAAGGGTCTCGACCCGAAATGTCGCCCATTCCTTCTCTCCAGATTTGCTGCCTGTCCCGCTGAGTTACTCCAGCATTTTGTGACCAGCTGGGGTACCGTCCTGATTCTCCAACCTATCTCATTGGGGACTTTGGACTTTTTCTCTGGAACTGTCATGCTACAATGCTGAGAAACTATATTCTGCAGTCTGGTATTTTTCTCTATACTATACCTTGGTGTATGTCACAATAATAATCTTAAACCTAAACCTTTACATGTAATAACATTGAATATTTCCAGAATTTGTAGATGTACTGTAAGTTCTTCACATTCTAAATGGACAGATCTTTAACTACCTACTTTCATTTAATTTCTCAAGGACAATGCTGAGAAACTATATTCTGCACTTTGCTACTACTTCGCTCTACCCTTTGGCTTGATTGTATTCATGTAGAGTATCATCTGATCTGTTTGGATAACATGCAAACAAAATCTTTCACTGTAGTCGGTACATGGGATGATAATTGGCCTAAATCTCTACCTGAACTCAATTGTGGGAATAGATTTCTTGCAGATATACAGGAAGAAGGAAGGATCCACTGAGTCTTAATCACACAGCGTAGAAACAGGCCCTTTGGCCCAACTTGCCCACACCGACCAACATACCCCATTTGTTGCTCCTACTTGCCAAATACCCCTCTAAACCTGTCCTACCCATGTACCCGTCTAAATGTTTCTTAAGCGTTGCGATTGTACTTGCCTCAACTACCTCCTCTGGCAGCTCGTTCCATATACCCACCAACCTTTGTGTAAAAAAAGTTACCCCTCATGTTCCTATTAAATGAATCCCCCTCATCTTACAACTATGTCCTCTGGTTCTCGATTTGCGCCACTCTGGGCAAAAGACTGTGCGTTTACCTGAAAAAGGCAATACAGGGAGAAAAGATGCAAAAAGCCAATACGGGGAGAAAAGATGAGGTACGAGGGTAAGCTAGCCAATAATATAAAGGAGGATAGTAAAAGCCTTTTTACGTATGTGAAGAGGAAAAAAATAGTCAAGGCAAATGTGTGTCCCTTGAAGACAGAAGCAGGGGAATTTATTATGGGGAACAAGGAAATGGCAGACGAGTTGAACCGTTACTTTGGATCTGTCTTCACTAAGGAAGATACAAACAATCTCCAGATGTTCTAGTGGCCAGAGATCCTAGGGTGACGGAGGAACTGAAGGAGATTCACATTAGGCAGGAAATGGTGTTGGGTAGACTGATGGGACTGAAGGCTGATAATTCCCCAGGGCCTGATGGTCTGCATCCTAGGGTACTTAAGGAGGTGGCTCTAGAAATTGTGGACGCATTGGTGATCATTTTCCAATGTTCTATAGATTCAGGATCAGTTCCTGTGGATTGGAGGGTAGCTAACGTTATCCCACTTTTTAAGAAAGGATGGAGAGAGAAAATGGGAAATCATAGACCAGTTAGTCTGACATCAGTGGTGGGGAAGATGCTGGAGTCAATTATAAAAGACAAAATTGCGGAGCATTTGGATAGCAGTAACAGGATCGTTCCGAGTCAGCATGAATTTACGAAGGGGAAATCATACTTGACTAATTTTCTGGAATTTTTTAAGGATGTAACTAGGAAAATTGACAGGGGAGAGCCGGTGGATGTGGTGTACCTCGACTTTCAAAAAGCCTTCGACAAGGTCCCACATAGGAGATTAGTGGGCAAAATTAGAGCACATGGTTTGGGGGTAGGGTACTGACATGGATAGAAAATTGGTTGGCAGACAGAAAGCAAAGAGTGGGGATAAATGGGTCCCTTTCAGAATGGCAGGCAGTGACTAGTGGGGTACCACAAGGCTCGGTGCTGGGACCGCAGCTATTTACAATATACATTAATGACTTGGATGAAGGGATTAAAAGTACCATTAGCAAATTTGCAGATGACGCAAAGCTGGGTGGCAGTGTGAACTGTGAGGAAGATGCTGTGAGGTTGCAGGGTGACTTGGACAGGTTGTGTGAGTGGGCGGATGCATGGCAGAGGCAGTTTAATGTGGATAAGTGTGAGGTTATCCACTTTGGTGGTAAGAATAGGAAGGCAGATTATTACCTATATGGTGTCAAGTTAGGAAAAAGGGACATACAACGAGATCTGGGTGTCCTAGTGCATCAGTCATTGAAAGGAAGCATGCAGGTACAGCAGGCAGTGAAGAAAGCCAATGGAATATTGGCCTTCATAACAAGAGGAGTTGAGTATAGGAGCAAAGAGGTCCTTCTGCAGTTGTACAGGGCCCTAGGGAGACCGCACCTGGAGTACTGGGTGCAATTTTGGTCTCCAAATTTGAGGAAGGATTGGTATTGAGGGCGTGCAGCGTAGGTTTATTAGGTTAATTCCCAGAATGGCGGGACTGTCATATGTTGAAAGACTGGAGCGACTAGGCTTGTATACACTGGAATTTAGAAGGATGAGAGGGGATCTTATCGAAACATATAAGATTATTAAGAGGTTGGACACGTTAGAGGCAGGAAACATGTTCCCAATGTTGGGGGAGTCCAGAACCAGGGGCCACAGTTTAAGAATAAGGGGTAGGCCATTTAGAACGGAGATGAGGAAAAACTTTTTCAGTCAGAGAGTTGTAAATCTGTGGAATTCTGCCTCAGAAGGCAGTGGAGGCAAATTCTCTGAATGCATTCAAGAGAGAGCTAGATAGAGCTCTTAAGGATAGCGGAGTCAGGGGGTACGGGGGGAAGGCAGGAACGGGGTATTGATTGAGAATGATCAGCCATGACCACATTGAATGGTGGTGCTGGCTCGAAGGGCCGAATGGCCTCCTCCTGCACCTATTGTCTATTGTCTATTGTATAGCACAGGCCCTTCGGCCCACATTGTCTATTGTCTATTGTCTATTCCTTCCATGGTTTCTCTCATCCTCTCCTGAGGCTGACAGAAAATATATTTCAAATTATCATGCCGTATAACCTCTATCATTTTTGTTATATGGAGTAGGAGAAATAGAAGCAGGAGTGGACCATTTGAGACTTCACACCTGCCCTGCTGTTCAATGGACCATGGGCTGTCTTCTACCTAGGCATCACTTTCCCCCACTAACCACATGTATGTTGATTCACTTCATATTTAGAAGTCTCCCCATCTCCACCTTCAAAGTACTTAGACACTGAGCCCCTTGAATGGAGAATTCCAAAGACTCGCCACCTTCTCAGTGAAGAACTTTCTTCGCAACTCTGTGCTGAACAATCAATCTTTTGATCAATCAAATGATCAATCTTTTTCTTGAGACTCTGACCCTAGTAATGGGCACCTCAAGTCAGGGGAACCATCTCTCCATCGTCCTTTCCAAATTCCATAAGAATTCTGTAGATTTCAGTCACCTTTCATTCTTCATGTCAGTGTGGCTACAGATGTGACACCAAGAACTGCAGATGCCCGATTCTTGAGAAAAACGCAAAGTGCTGGAGGAACTCATTGGATCAGGCAGCGTCCATGGAGGGAATGGACAGATGACCGTTTGGGTTTAGATACTTCCTCAGACTGATCAGTCTGAAGAAGGGTCCAAACCCAAAACGTCACCTGCCCATTCCCTCCACAGATGCTGCATGACTCACTGAGTTGTGTTTAGTTTAGAGATACAGCGTTGAAACAGGCCCTCTGGCCCACCGAGTCCATGCTGGCCAACAATCAACTGCACACTAGTTCTATCCTTCTCACTCGGGACAATGTACAGGAGCCAATGAAGTAACAAATCTGCACATCTTTGGAATGTGGGAGGAAACCAGGGAACCCGGAGAAAACCCACACGGACATGGGGAAAATGTGCAAACTCCTTACAGACAGCATCCATAGTCATGATCGAATCCGGGCTCTGGCGCTGTAAGGCTGCAGATTTATCACTATGCCACTCACCATTGCTTGCACACCAAACACACGTAAACCCATTCACCAACAGAGAAGTTATGTATGATAATTGGTTTCTGTGAATTGGCCCTGTGTGTAGGATAGAACTAGTGTGGGGGTGATCACGGTCTTGGTGGATCAAAAGATTTAGATTTTAGATTTAGAGATACAGCGCAGAAACAGGCCCTTTGGCCCACCGGGTCCGCGCCGCCCAGCGATCCCCGCACATTAACACTATCCACTAGGGACAATTTTTACATTTGCCCAGCCAATCAACCTACATACCTGTACGTCTTTGGAGTGTGGGAGGAAACCGAAGATCTCGGAGAAAACCCACGCAGGTCACGGGGAGAACGTACAAACTCTGTACAGACGACGCCCGTAGTCAGGATCGAACCTGAGTCTCCGGCGCTGCATTCGCTGTAAGGCAGCAACTCTACCGCTGCGCCACACTGCATCTACCGCTGTTTCCACTCTGTATCTCTAAACTAAACTAAACATTCATAGTGAAAGCCAAGAAATATAAAACTGAGGGAAAGACTACACAAATTTTAATTCTTCCTGTCTAAATCTCTGCACCAGTGTGTCCAATAATTTCCATGTAAAGTAAGCATTTGTAATCAGGAGATCGCAAAGAGAAGCGCATGGAATATGCAGACAGCCAGCAATGTGGGGTTTGTACCAAAGATAGACACAAAGTGCTGGAGTAACTCAGTGGGTCAGGCAGCATCTCTGAAGCAAAAGGATGGGTGACGTTTCAGATCGGGACCCTTCTACAGACCCACGGATTTACTCCAGCACTTTGAGTCGATCTTTGGTATAAACCCGCATCTGCAGTTTCTTTGTGTTTATATAATGTATGGTTTGGGATTGGCTAATCAGGCTCAATAGTATCAGAGAAAATATTCTTGTTTATTAATTCATGGATGTGATGAGAATAGCTGGCAATATTACTGCTCAGGAAACCTAATGATCTGGAGGCTCGACTTGTCTATCATTAATGAGGAACATTGGTGTAAGCAAAGTCTTGATCTTCATCTGGTTACGAGTTTTGTAGGGTAGGGGTTGAGTTTTTCTCCTCTGCCTGCACATCCCTCCATTCCCTGCATATCCGCGTGCCTATTTAAAAGCTTCTTTAAACGCCACTATCTATCTGCCTCCACCACCACCCCTGGCAGCGCGTTCCAGGCACCTACAGCCTCTGTATATATCACATGTGTTTGTTCACATCGATTAAAACATTCACTGCCCCCAATGAATGGGGTTGTTGTCATGTTTACATGTGTAATATTAGTATACATATCTTATCAAAAATTAGCATGCTAGACTATTATTGGACCTTTAATGCTGCCTATTGTTAGGAAGTCTTTTCAAATCCACAAAACTATTTCCTTTGTTGTATAATTAATAGGTTTCATTCAATTGAAAAGCAAGGTTGAGGGGAAGTCTAAGGTTTGGCATTTTTCCCCAAATGTAAAATCTTACTGTTAAACCTTGGAGTTGATATTCATCCAGCTCCCATGGCATTTGTGGCCTGGAGTCTAAATTCAGATCCTTTGGAACTAATGACTTGAATGAGAATACATTTTGAACTTATGGATAGGAAAACTTTAATGGGATATATGGGCCAAACGTGGGCAGGCATGTATGAGTAGTGTACACGTGGCATCTTGGTCAGCATGGGCAAGTTAGGCCGAAGGGCCTCTTTCCGTGCTGTATGACTCTATGACTCTAATCGCAAATTAACTTTGTGACCTGTGATGAATTTTTACCACCATATTCAGAGGAGCCAAGATTGTTTAATTGTCATATATACTGGCTGCAACTTTACAGCCTGTAAACACAATACCATACCCGGGTATACGAACCTGTAAAAAGATCATTAATACAATAAATTAATAACCAACAATGCTCGGAAGCCATAATAGTGCAAAAGCGGTCTGTAGTGCAACAAATTACACAGTCCACAGAAGCCTAAAGATCACAGTTGCTGTGCTAGTAGTTCATGTTGTGTTTAAGAGCCTCCGACAGACTATATTTACTTCAGCGAATCTTCTTCGTTTGCAGAATTAAATATCTTTGGGAGACCATTTTCTGGGATTTATCCACACTACATCTGGAAACGCATATTTTGTGCAGAATTAATCCATTTTCATGCTGTAAAGGTTACGTTATCCAGGAGAAATCTGCAAGATGGCAGCTTAACATATTTTGACAATATTTTTCAAGGTTTTCTTTCTTCAGGCAGCTGTTTCTCGCTACTTATTTTTAAATCGGTCTTTTGTACCTCATGATTCATGACTTTCATCGCTGTGTGCTATTCGCTTATTGACACAAACATGTAACTGTTCAGCAAGGTTTTGTCAGTGATTTATGAATATGAAATCTCAGTCAATGAAATGCAGGCATGACACAGCAATTGGCATGAACTTGAGTGTGCTGTGGAAGAGTGTCAAAGGCGAGGAAGTTTTCTAATATTACTAATGGATCTTGCTCATGATGAGTCAGAGGTTACGCTGCTGGAATGGGAGATGCTGAGGTAAGAAACTTGGAAGTGGAGCACTCTCCACTGAATGAAAGAGTGGCAAAAATCCTTTAGATAGACACAAAAAGCTGGAGTAACTCAGTGGGCAGCATCTCTGGAGAGAAGGAATGGGTGACATTTGAGGTCGAGACCCTTCCTCACTCGATAAGTATGCTTGAAAACTGCAAAGCCCCCCCCCCCCCCCTCCCCCCGCCATGTTGATCTACTACATGCCACGCTTTGTCCTGCCTCTGATTTTCTAGCTTTCTTCTCCCTCGCACCCCCCACCCCCTCCTCCCCCCCCCCCCCCCCCTCACCTCCCCAGCTCCCCAGCCTACAATCAGTCTTGATCTCGTGGTTTGGAACAACAACTTGCGTACACCATTAACAAAACATCTTAGTATATGTTTTACATAGTCCTTCAGTGCTGGACAGGTGATGTTTTGATCTCATAATTTGAGCAGTGCAGCGTAGGTTCACGAGATTGATCCCTGGGATGGCGGGACTGACATATGAGGAAAGATTGAAAAGACTAGGCTTGTATTCACTGGAGTTTAGAAGGGTGAGAGGGGATCTTATAGAAACATATAAAATTATAAAAGGACTGGACAAGCTAGATGCAGGAAAAATGTTCCCAATGTTGGGCGAGTCCAGAACCAGGGGCCACAGTCTTAGAATAAAGGGGAGGCCATTTAATACTGAGGTGAGAAAAAGCATTTTCACCCAGAGAGTTGTGAATTTGTGGAATTCTCTGCCACAGAGGGCAGTGGAAGCCAAATCACTGGGTGGATTTAAGAGAGAGTTAGATAGAGCTCTAGGGGCTAGTGGAATCAAGGGATATGGGGAGAAGGCAGGCACGGGGTATTGATTGGGGACGATCAGCCATGATCACAATGAATGGCGGTGCTGGCTCGAAGGGCCGAATGGCCTCCTCCTGCACCTATTTTCTATGTTTCTATGATCCGAAACGTCACCCATCCGTATTCTCCAAAGATGCTGCCTGACCCGTTGAGTTAATCCAGCACTTTGTGTCCCTTTGTGTATTAACCAGCATCTGCAGTTCCTTGGTTTCTAAATATTTACAAGAGGTGCCACACAAATGTGTGACAAGAACTATATGTTGTATTGTACAATGTTTTAATATATGACCACAACAAGTCCCAAAACTTGAGGCCTTTGGGGACATGGGGGTGTTTTGTTTTGGAGACCTTTTATTGCAAGACCCAGTGCTTTGTTTTCCAGAAGTCGCTAACACTGCGCTACTAACAAGCTCATTACTTCATGTGACCTCCCATCTCCTAATAAATCATTGTATGAACAAACCCCAATAACAAATTTGCATGTCACACAATAAGCTGGAACAAATTTAATTGGAATGGAATAGGTTTGTACACAGCACAATAAGTTACATAATTACAAAGCACCAAGGGCGGGTAAGGGAAAATACCAGCCGGAAACACAGTCAGGGAAAGAAAGAAGTAACTTCTAAAGTTAAGAAGTCTCTTCTCTGAAGGGAAGAAATGACAGGAGTAAATAATTACATTGCAGAGGGTTTGACACAAAGGAGAAATGGGAATGATGTTTCACAGAACCAAAGTTTGAAAGCTAGCTAATTGTTCGAGTGTTGGTAAAGAGGTAAACGTTTGGCCATTTATTCCAGCTCTTTTTTATGGTTCAAACTCATGAACCAACCTACGCTGCTCTGAGCAGAAAGGAACTGCAAATGGTGGTTTATGCTGAAGATAGACACAAAGTGCTGGAGTAACTCAGTGGGTCAGGCAGCATCTCTGGAGAATAAGGATGGGAGAAGTTTCGGTTCGGGACACTTCTTCAGACCCAATAGATGTTTCGGGACGGACGAAGGGTCCCGACCCAAAACGTCACCCATTCCTTTTCTCCAGAGATGGTGCCTGACCTGCTGAGTTACTCCAGCACTTTGTGTCTATCTACGCTCCTCTGTCATGGATTTTATGAGCTGAATTGCCCAGAATCTGCGTGATTTGGAACAACAACTTGAGTACACCCTTATAAAACATCTTAGTATATGTTTTACATAGTCCATCAGTGCTGGACAAGTGTTGTTTTGGGTCTGTAGAGGGGTCCCGAGCTGAAACTCCACCTGTCCATTCCCTCCACAGATGCTCCCTGACCTACGGTGTTCCACCAGGCCTTTGGGTTTGACTGGACACTCTGTTTACTGAGTCTGCTGCCGTCTGAAACACTTCCCAGTTATTTAAATCACCGAAACATTCTCACACACGACTGCAGATACAACCGGAACCTGAATGTACAATTCATGATTCAACCAGTTGACACTGAAAACAATAGAGTCATACACCATGCAAACAGGCCCTTCGGCCCAACTAGACCATGCTGACCAAGAAGCCTCATCTAAGCTAGTCCCATCTTGCCCACTTTTGGCCCAGATCTCTTTAAACATTTCCTCTCCATGTACCTGTCCAAATGTCCATTAAATGTTGTTATTTTCCCCGTCCTCCAGTTCTTGATTTTCCTACCTTGGGTAAAAGACTTTGTGCATTCAAAAACAAGAACGTTAATTTAATTAATACCAAACTACAGTCTTATCAATGCTGATCAATAATTGTGTGTGATTATATTTTGTAACTCCAACAAATAGACATGGCTACTGACGGAGATGGGAATTAAACCCATGTTCAGATTAGAGGCCCTCTCTGTTCGCCACCATCTCTGCACAATAATACTTGACTTTTGCAATAACAGTGACCTTGTACTGATCAGAAGTCAGGCAACCAAAGCAGCAGCTTGATGGAACAGTGGCCTGCAGAGAAATTTCAGTCATGGGTCAGCTCATTCCAGCAATTGTGTTCAGATCTGGGCACCATGTTAAAGGCAAAAATGTTGTCAAGCTGGAAAGGGTGCGGAGAAGATGTACAAGGATGTTGCCAGGATTCGAGGATCTGAGCTATAGGGAGAGGTTGAGCAGGCTGGGACTCTAGTCCCTGGAGCACAGGAGGATGAAGGATGATAATTATAGAGGTGTATAAAATCGAGAGGAATAGATCGGGTAGACACACAGAGTCTCTTGCCCAGTGTAGGGGAATCGAGAATCAGAAGGCATCGGTTTAAGTTGAAGAGGGAAAGATATTATAGGAATCTGAGGAGTAACTTTTTCACACAAAGGGTGGTGGGTGTATGGAACGAGCTGGCGGAAGAGATAGTTGAGGCAGGGACTATCGCAATGTTTAAGCAACAATGAGACAGGTACATGGATAGGACAGGTTTAGAGGGATATGGGCCAAACGCAGGCTGATGGGACTAGTGTCGATGGAACATGTTGGTGGGTGTGGGTAAATTGGGCTGAAGGGCTTGTTTCCACACTGTATGACTCTATAACTTTCTATAATATACAAAATTGCAAAGCGTGCATTTGTACGGATGGAAGGGTTGACCACAAGTGCATTGGATCTGTATCTTCTGAAGGTGAGGAGAGTGCCAACTGACTTGAAGTCACCGGTCATCTGGGGAAGAGACACACCGGACCAGTGTGGGGGGAGTCTACATGTGTTGCCAGGAAGACTTCTTCAAAGGGTTGACTGAAATTGTAGATGTTGGGCTCGCTGGGATCCGCTTCGTACTTGATCAAAACACAAAGTGCTGGAAGAACTCAGTGGGTCAGGCAGCATCTGTGTCGGGAATTGACAGGTAACATTTCAGAACCAGGACCCTTCTTCGGACTGATGGAGCGGGAGAAGAAAGCTGGAAAAGAGAAGTAGGGGTGAGGCAATGCCTGACAAATGATAAGTGGATAAGTGAGGGCGGTTTGATTTGCAGATGGGTGGAATAAATGACAAAGGCTAAAGGTGAACATAGAAGGGTGCCCTCTCACTCAAAACCCTCCAATCCAGGCAACATTCTGGTTAACCTTCTCCGCATCCTTTCCAAAGCCACCACAACCTTCTTGTAATGGTGTAACCAGAACTACGCACAATACTCGAAATGAAGTCTGAAGAAAGTCATGACCCAAAACATCACCTTTTTTAGTTTGATTTAGTTTAGAGATACAGTGTGGAAACAGGCCATTCAACCCAACGGGTCCATGCCGTTCAGAGATCACCCATCCACCAGCTCTATCCGACATTCTAGAAACAATTTAAAGAGGCCAGTTAATCTACAAACTTGCATGTCTTTGGAATGTGGGAGGAAACCGGAGCACCCGGAAAAAAGCCGGACGGAGTAAAGGTCATCTTTGGACCGCCAACAAATAGGTCCACACCCGAAAACCATGTAAACTCTTATATATTAGACTTCTAAGTTTGAATTTAGAGACGGATGAATTCCGTTCAAGGGGGTATCCTGCAGCTAAGGGGATAAAAGTCAGAAAGATTAAGTGTGATTTTTAATTGGATTCTTACAACATGTTGCTAAATTATGCAGAACATACATCAATGTCCTATGCCTTTGTTGAATTATGTTTGACATGGTCAATGTCCTTAGCACAATGGAAATAGGGATACAGTGAGCTGGTTATTGGATGTTTAAAATATCTGGAATATTTTTATTTCATTCCAGCTTGACCCTACCTTAAAGATGCAAACCCATATTTAAATTGTAATCCCACCACCCCCAAAAGAAATAACTGCTTTATTTAAAGGTGTACTGATTGTAGTAGCAAAGCCCCCCCTCTGTAACAAGATGCTTTGTCTGTTTTTCTTATTTGCAAGATATCGATCACTGTTTAATATACCCCCGTAAACAATGGTTGCTGGTTAAGCAGAATCTCTGTTAGATGTAGATATAAGGAACTGCAGATGCTGGTTTACAAATAAAAAAGACCCAAAGTGCAGGAGTAGCTCAGCAAGTCAATCTGAGTTCTCCAGAGATGCTGCCTGACCCGCCAAGTTACTCCAGCACTTTATTGCATTTTTTTAAATGTTAGATGCAGCAAAAAGATTCAAACTGGAGAGAGTTTAGAGAAGATTTACGAGGATGTTGCCCTGACTTGAGGGCCTGAGCCATAGGGAGAGGTTGGGCAGGCTAGGATGTGATTCCTTGGAGTGCAGGTGGCTGAAGGATGATCTTATAGAAATGTATAAAATCATGGGAGGAATAGATGGAGCAAATGCAGTCTTTTTCCCAGGGTATCGGGCACAGGTTTAAAATGAGAGGAGAAAAATATAACAGGAACCTGGGTGCAACTTTTTCACACAGAGGATGGTGGGTTATATGGAACGAGCTGCCAGAGGATGTCATTGAGGTGGATACAATAACAGCATTTAAAAGATACTTGGACAGGTGTGGTGATAGGAAAGGTTTAGAGGGTTATAGGCCAAATGTGTGCAAAATTTTATTTTGCACAAATCATGCAAAAGGTTTGGAGGGAAAAGTTTAGATGGGCCAAATGCGGGTAAATGGGACGAACTAAGATTGGGTATCTTGGTCAGCATCGACGAGTTGGGCCGAAGGGCCTGTTTGGGTTTTGTATGACTCTACGATTATTTGTTGGCCAACCAACCTTGTGTTCTTGTGACTCTTCTCACGACCTGCTGTTGTTTCAAGTGCTCCTGAGCTCTGCAAAAATATTTTTAGGTGTCTTCTGAATGCCACAGTAATGGGGAACTTGTCAAGTCAGCCTTCTGTTTTTAGGGAAGTCAGTCGTTGAAAGATTGCTTACCAAAGAAGCAATACAGTGCATTAAGATTCTAACAAGTTAGAGTAAATGAAGCAATTGCCGATTAGTTTCCAAAGTACTTATCTCATTAAACTAAATGAATTATTGATTTGGCAACACTGAAGCTTTCAGTGTGAGTTGCACCACAAACAGAACTCCATTCAAAACTTAAAAAGGCAATTCTTCCTTTCTCTGCATGACTTTGTGGGATTTCATATTGCTTTTACCAGGCATATTTTACAAGGCTTACATTATATTTGTATTATCGCTCAACAAGCTGTTTGCTTCTGAATTCAGAGTGTATTTCCCTGATTGATTTTTTTAAAGTGGAATTTGGCTCGACTTGGAAGGTGATGTCATGTCATTATTACGAGACTAGAACTTTAATGTATTTTGTTATGATCACATGTTATGGGCAAATGAACACTCTTTTACCTACAGCATTTCAGAAGATTTACCACCCATTTCAGTCAGTAAAATGGGGGGCACAGGAACACAGCAGGTAGAGCCATTGCCTCACAGCGCCAGAGATCCAAGTTTGATTCTGACCACTGGTGCTGTCTGCACAGTGGCATAGCAGTAGGGCTGCTGCCTCACATCTCCAGAGATTCGAGTTGGATCCTGGCTTCAGCTGCTATCTGCGTGGAGTTTGCACGTTCTCCCCGTGACCACAGGTGCTCCGGTTTCCTCCCACATCCCAAAGAGGTGTGGGTTTGTAGGTTGATTGGCCTCTGTAATTTGCCCCTAGTTTGTAGGGAGTGGATGAGAAAGTGGGATAACATTGAACTAGTGTGAATGGGTAATCGATGGTCGGCGTGGACTCGGTGGGCCAAAGGGTCTGTATCTCTAAACTAAACTAAATTAAAATGTACTTTATTATCACTTTTCATAAAGTAGTAAGATATGTAGAGAGTACAACTTTACATTTACTAAGCTTGTCATTCTGATTGCAAAATCAGTAATAAAAATGTGCAGAAATACCATTTGAAAGGTAGCTCATTAAAAAACAGAAATTTAACGTCCGTAAGGGTAGTGTCGTGGAACAGATTTCTGAGCACTTGCATTTCATGGGTTGATCTTCATGTTGGAAATATAAAATATTTTTCATCAGTGCATCAGGTTGACAATATGATTTAAATCAAAAACAAGTGTATGTGTGTTTGTTGAAATAAGCAATAAAATCTTGCGACTATAATGACTCTCTCATGGAGCAAGTCCTTTTTTATATAGTTCATACCATCCATTAGTGTATTACTGGTTCTTGTCATATCCATAGATGGCAGAGGGGTTGCTTCTAATTTGTCCAACAACTTCACTTGGCATTTAAAACATGGATTAGTAAGGGTGTCAGGGATTGTGGGGAGAAGGGAGGAGAATCGGGTTGAAAGGGAAAGATGTATCAGCCATTTATTTCACAAAATGCTGGAGCAACTCAGCAGGTTAGACAGCATCTCAGGAGAGAAGGAATGGGTGACGTTTCGGGTCGAGACCCTTCTTCAGACTCGACCCAAAACGTCACCCATTCCTTCTCTCCTGAGATGCTGCCTGACCTGCTGAGTTGCTCCAGCATTTTGTGAAATAAATATCTTCGATTTGTACCAGCATCTGCAGTTATTTTCTTACACTGATATATCAGCCATGATTGAATGGCTGAGTTGACTGCAAGACTTCAAGTTTTCGAGGTCCAGGTCAGATTATTGTCACACGTACCAATTAAGGTACAGTGAAATTTGAGTTACCATACAGCCATACTGTGAAAAGCAACAAGACACACAACCACATTAAAGTTAACATAAGCCCCCGCAGCCGGCGATCGAAGCCCCCGTCGGGGTGATTGAAACTCCCGCGTCGGGGCGGTTGAAACTCTCTCCGCGGCATGGAGCTCCCGAATCGGCCGCTTCTTATCAGAGACCGTGGGCTTCACGATGATAAAGTCCACAGGCCCCACGGTTGGAGCTTCGATCCCCGGCAAAGGGATCGCAAACTCCGCGATGTTAACGTCCCGCAGGCTCCCGCGGCCTGGAACGCCAGGTCGGTCTCCAAGAAAGGCCACCAACTCCACGATGTTAGGCCGCAGTGGGGACGGAGATGTGACACGGAAATAAATCGCATCTCCACCTAGGTAAGAGATTGAAAAAAAGTTTCCCCCGACCACCCCCCCACCCCACCCCACCCCCCACATAAAACATTAAAACATACATTTTAACACATACTGTTGGCGAGGCAGCCACTGCTGGTGGCACCACCCTATCGAATGGCCTAATCAAGCTCCTAGAACTTATGAACTTATGGAGCATAGAACAGTATGCTGCAGGAACAGGCCCTTTGGCCCACTCTGTCTATGCTGAACATGATGCCAAGACCAACCCATATCCGCCTGTATATGATCCATATCCTTCCATTCCCTGCTTATCCAAGTGCCTATCCAAAAGTCTTGTAAATGCCACTATTGTATCTGCCTCCCCGGCAGCGAGTTCCAGGCCCTCACCACCCTCTGAGTAAGAAACGTACCCCGCACATCTCCTTTAAACTTCACCCCTCTTACTTTAAAGTTATGCCCTCTAGTCTTTAATATTTTCCACCCTGCGAAAAAGCTTCTGACTGTCTCCCCTCTCTATGCCTCACATTATTCTATATACTTCTTTAGGCCTCCCTGCAACCTCTGGCTTCCAGAGGAAACAACCCAAGTCTGTCTGCCCAACCTCTCCCTGTACCTAACACCCCGCCCCTAATCCAGGCATCATTCTGCTAAACCTACTTTTAAAGATTTACAGTGAGCGGTGGGGGGGGGGGAAGGTTTAATAGGAACCTGAGGGGCAACTTTTTTACACATAGGGTGGAAGGTCTATTGAATGATCTGCCAGAGGAGGTAGTTGAGGCAGGTACTATCGCAACATTTAAAAAACATTTGGACAGGTACATGGATAGTATAGATTTAGAAGGATATGGGCCAAATATATGCAGTTGCGACTAGTGTAGTTGGGACATGTTGGTTGGCGTGGGCAAGTTGGGCCAAAGGGCCTGTTTCCACTCCGTGTGACTTGATGACCCCTCTGTCTCCAAATCCTTCTTGTATTGGGGCGACCACAACTGCACAATTTATCCCTAATGTGGCCTAACCAAAGCCCTATCAATATGACACACTGTCAACTCTTCTGGTAATTATTTCGTTTCTGTTAAACTTGGGAGTAACATATAACTTTACTTTACTTGATAGTGTATGGCATTAGGTGTGTTTTTCCCCCCAGGACGGGAATGTTCAACACTAAAGGACAAAGCTGTAAGGTGAGAGGGAGACAGTTTAATGGAGATGAGCAGGGCAAGTCTTTTACACAGAGGGTGGTGGGGGACCAGGAACGCACTGCCAGGAGTGGTGGTGGAGGCAGATGCGATAATGGCGTTTAAGATAGGCATATGGAAGTGCTTAGGGCCTTAGGGCAGCGCAGTGGCGAAGCGGTGGAGTTGCTGCCTCACAGCACCAGA
Organism: Rhinoraja longicauda; assembly: GCF_053455715.1. Taxonomy (NCBI): domain Eukaryota; kingdom Metazoa; phylum Chordata; class Chondrichthyes; order Rajiformes; family Arhynchobatidae; genus Rhinoraja; species Rhinoraja longicauda. The sequence continues at coordinate 59,813,615 of NC_135958.1, forward strand.
GAACTGGGTTTGATGCTGTCTCCGGGTGCTGTCTGTACGGAGTTTATATGTTTACCGTGTGACCGTGTGGGTTTTCTCCGGGTGCACTGTGTTCCTCCCACACTCCAAAGGCGTACAGGTTTATAGATTAATTAGCTATGGTAAAATTAGTAAAATTATCCCTATTGTGTAGGATAGCATGAGTGTATGGGGTGATCGCTGGTCGGTGCGGACTCGGCGGGCCGAAGAGCCTGTTTTCGTGCTGTATGTCTAAACACTAATGTCTCAAGAGCAGGCGATAGAGGGATATAGATCACCTGCGGGCAGATGAGATCAGTTTTAACTTGGCATCATGTTTGGCACAAACATTATGATCCGAAGGGCACATTCCTGTGCTGTACTGTTCTATGTTTCTATGTTTATGAGCTTTAATTTGGTCCAAACAAAGTACATTTTGGACCTCAGTTTGCTCTATCTACAAGGCTGCCATCACTTGCAGGTTTGCTGGATTCAACCCTGGGAGGCAGGATTGATAAAAGCCGGGTCTAATCAGTTGTGGAGAGCAGTGCATCATTCTCTTGCCCGAGTTAATGCCATCGCACCCTTTGTATTTTAATGATAGATCTCCAACATCATTTTCTTTTAACTCGAAACCTCAAAGCAATTCCTCGGACCCCATCATTACCATTTTAAATTTAAACTTAAAATTTTTTGTTGTTGTTTTTTTTTCAGTTGCTAGCGTTTGAAGGTTTTACGATCACAGGACTAATGGGCGTCAGCACTTCCAGCCTAATGAAGTGTGTATCTTGATGAAAGCAATACTTTTAGGCTGGAGTTAATTGATTGACTGGTGCTGAGCATGCAGGACAATGGTTGACTGAAGGATGCCAGGCTGAGGCATACGGAGACACACCACCGATGGAAGGAGTGACATGTTTGCTTTGCTTTGAAACACACAGTATGTACAGCAAGTGAGGAGACGATAAAGCACATCAGGTTCCAGTCAAGAATGTTTCACTGTCTTATATACTAGCACGGAACAATTAACTTTTTGCTTGCTGCAGTTTTGCGCCCCCGTTCTTGAACCCGAGTTCGATGAAGATCGAACCACTTGGGTTGTGCATGGGAAAGGTACTGGTAAAAACGGGGGCTTGAAACTACAGCAAGCAAGAATTTCTGTGATCCATTCTTGGTGCATATGGCAAAATGCAGGAGTAACGCAGCGGGTCAGGCAGCATCTCTGCAGAAAAGGAATGGGTGATGTTTTGGGACAGAACCCTGGTTATATGAGTTTAGTTTTAATTTAGATCATTATTGTCTTGTGTACCGAGGTGCAGAGAAACGCTTTTGTTTGCGTGCTATCTGGTCAAAAAAAGGACTACACATGATTACAATCAAGCTGTCCACAGGGCACAGACAAAGGATAAAGGGGACAACATCTAGTACAAGATATAAGATTGAAGTCCAATAAAGTCCGATTAATGATAGTTCCATGGTCTCCAATTAGGTAGATGGGAGGTTAGAACCACGCCCTAGCTGATGAGAGAATGGTTCAGTTGCCTGATAGCAGCTGGATTGTAGAAACAAGGAACTGCAGAAGTTGGTTTACAAAATAAGTCACAAAGTGCTGGAGTAACTCAGCAGGTCAGGCAGCATTTCAGGAGAATGTGGATTGGCATCGTTTTGGGTAGGGACCCTTCTTCAGACTGACCTATCCATGTTCTCCAGCGATGCTGCCTGACCCGCTGAGTTACTCCAGCACTTTGTGTCTTCTTTTACAGATGGGATTGTTTTTAATGTTTTTTTACCATTCTTTTCTCTTTCTCATGCCCTCTCTTTACCCTGGATTAGCTACTGGAATCTTGCAGACTGGTGCTTTGCTGACAGTGAAATCCTTAGGAGAAATATTAGCATTTAATGTTCCTAACTTAATCATAGTAATACTTTTTGCTGTCTAAATGTGCACATTTTGGTTATGTTTTTATCTGTTATTTATATGTCTTTTTATATTTGATTTTATTTCAAATCAAAATGACAACTGAAACGTTTTGGAAAAATAAATTGAGCTGTATTTATGGGATTATAGCTGCTATTACCAGATTATAAGATGTTCAGAAATTGATATTATAAAGTGTAGTCACTCATGTTTTTTAACTTTAAATATTTATCAGTCTTTGGGCAAATAAGCATTCTTAACTTAAATTGCCCATTTAAAAAAAGTTTTTTGAAATTCTTTAGTGCCGCATATACCTGAATGGGCAACTTTTCTTCATCACCCCTTCATTGTGTTTGTTTATTTTTTGGGGGATGTGAGTTGTTTTCCATCTCAGAATGACCCTGAGAAAGTGGTGGTGAACCACATGTAGATCCTCTGGGTCCTGTAGGTGATGGTGTTCTACACATCTTGGGTTGAGCAAGATTGAAATCCAAGGCTTAGACCTTGCGATGGAGAGGGACCATCCAAATATTTTCTCGTGAGGGTGGCTAGTGGTTTGCAAGGAAATCCGCAGGTGGTGGTATAAACCTTCCACTTTTCTCCTTCACACCAGTCTACAAGATCGCAGTACCTAATCCAGGGTAAAGAGAGGTCATGCACAAAAAAATAGTAAAGAACATTAAAAAGAATCTCTCATATAAAATAAGATACAGAGTGCAGAAGTTAACTCAGCGGGTCAGGCAGTATCTCAGGAGAACATGGATAGGTCAATCTGAAGGAGGCTCCCCACCCAAAACTACGCCTATCCATGTTCTCCCGAGATGCTGCCTGATCTGCTAAGTTACTCCAGCACTTTGTGACTTCTTTTGTAAACCAACATCTCCAGTTCCTTGTTTCTACAATCCAGCTGTTATTAGGCAACTGAACCGTCTCTCCTCAGTTAGAGTGCAGTTCTGACCTCATTGGAAACCTTCACTCATTCAATCTTTCATTCATTCATTCATTCATTCACCTAGCGACCACAACAACTGAGACCAACTCACCTGCTCCTCTCCTCTCCACCGTATGCTTATCTCCCATCCCTAAATCCCCCATTTTCCTTTTATCCCCCCCCCCCCTTTTCCCCTTCCACTTCCACCCACATCCCTCCCTATGGCTTTACATTTCATATTGCCTCATTTATCCTTATCTGACACCCTTGTATCACCTTTTCACCTACAGCCTTTTCCACTTACTCTACCCATCTACCATTCCACTCCTCCCCCCTTCACCTGCATCCACCTATCACGTAGGATAGACACAAAATGCTGTTGTACTTCAGCGGGTCAGGCAACATCTTTGGAGAAAAGGAATAGGTGCCGTTTCGAGTCAGGACCCTTCTTCATATCTGCCAGGCATTGCCCTTCCTATTCCCTCAGTCCTGCCCCTTAGATTCAAATGAAGCCAGGTTAAGTCTGTGCTGACAAACCAGGAGTTAAATCATTGCATTTTTTAGTGGACTTTATTACTTACTGAAGGGTCCCAATCCAAAGCTTCATCTGTCCATTCCCTCCACAGATGCTGCCTGACTCACCGAGTTCCTCCAGCACTTTGAGCATTGCTCCAAAATCCAGCATCTGCAGTTCCTCGTGTCTCTATGAGTTTCCTGTTAGCTTACCCTTATTTACCCTGTGAAATCTTTTATAGTTTTATTCAGCTCTGTCGAATCTCCTCTGAACCGTTCTATTCTAATGGAAGAAAACAACAGTTCCTCCCATCTCTCCATCCAGCTGGTCTTTCTTCTTTCATACCGTTGCAGACAATCGCCTCTCCAACCTCATGACCGTAAGGCATAGGAGCAGAATTAGGCCATTCGGCCCATCGAGTCTGCTGCGCCATTTGATCATGGCTGATCTACTTTTCCCTCTCAACTCCCTTCTCCTGCCTTCTCCCCATTGCTTTTGATCCCCCTCATTAAAGTACAGTGTCCGTGATTAGTTACAATATCCTAACAGTGGACGAGGCGTTATTTTATACATTAAGCTTTATAAAGGATTTTTTAAAAATGTTTTTAATCTCCTCTGATACCAAGTTAAAATTGATCTCATCTGCCTACACGTGATCCATACCCCTCCATTACCTGCATACCCATGAGTCAACCTAAAAGGCTCTTAAGGCCACTATTGCATCTGCCTCCTGTGACTTTGCTGGTGAAGGACTAGCAGACTTTTCCATTGATGTTTGTTTTTCCTATGAATATACCAACTCACACTATCAATTCACATTTCTCTTAGATGTTATCCAGCAATGTAATTAATTTTTCAGTGCCGCAGGTTAATCTGTTGGGGGGTGCAAGGCCCTGGTGAGTTTCGAAGGTGCAGATCCAAGAGAGCCAAATGCTGAACCATTGGTTTTCTGAAAAATCAGACAGCAGGTTATTGGAGTTTTAGTAAAACGTTGACTTCTTTTTTATTATCTTCTACATTTTCTCACTCTTTCTAAATCCAGGGAGGCCTCATGCCTTTTTCACAACTCGTCCTGCTATCGATAAAGGCTTGCATGCATACTCCCATGCCACTCCATTTAACAGTTACTGTTTACTTTACGTTGCCTCTTTGCACTCTTTCTACCAAAATATATCGTAGAACATAGAACAGTACAGCATAGGAACAGGCTCTTCTGCCCACAGTGCCCATGCCGAACATGATACCAGGCTAAACTAATCTGCCTGCATGTTATCCATATCCCTCCATTCCTTGCATATCCATGCTCCTATCTAAAACCCTCGTAAACACCACTATCGTATCTGCCTCCACCACCACCCTTGGCAACACGTTCCAGGCACTCACTACCCTCTGCGTTAAAAAAATCTCACCCCGCACATCTTGTTTAAACTTTGCCATCGCACCTCAATGCTATGTCCTCTTTTCTTTGAGATTTCCACCCTGGAAAACGGTTCTAACTGTCTATCTGTGCCTTTCATAATTTTACATACCTCTTTCAGGTCTCCCCTCAACCTCCGATGCTCAGAATAAACAATCTCATCCACTCCAAATCAGTTCACATTTCTCTCTGAAAAATGTTACCAAACCATCATTTGTGCCCTTGCTTTCCCGAAGTCTTTGATATTGCCCCTCACTGTTTAGTGCATCTCTGAACTTTGTGTCACTTGCAAGCTTTGAAACGTTGCTCTGCGTGCCTGCATCTAGATCATTAATTTATATCAAACGGAGCTGTCCCAACACAGGCTCCTGGGGCAGACTCCTATGGCTTGCGCTCCAGTCTGAAATCTTAATCATTCAGCAAAACCCTCTGCTTTCAACTTCATTACGATTGAAGATTCTTAAAAATATAAAAGTGTTGAATATTGTGAATTTGATTTAACTGCATGAGTTGGGTGAAATGTCAGGATCTATTTTTCTCAACAAAAAATAGCTTTTCCTTCTTTGGGAAAATCCAGTCTTGGATTTGTAAGAGAACAGTCGTTATTTCTGCAGTCGGTTGGTTGATTTCTAACAGTGAAGAGTCATTGATTTTCATTTGAGGGTCCGAAGAAGGGTCCCGACCCGAAACATCGTCTGTCCATTCCCTCCACAAATGCTGCCTGACCCGCTGAGTTCTTCCAGCACTTTGTGTTATGGTCAAGGTTCCAGCTTCTGCAATTTTTTTGTATCTCCAGCGAGTTTCATTGCTTGCTTTTATCGGGGTTGCCAAGGTTGAGAATGGGGTCGGGCGGGAGAGGCGTGAACTGGGGGAATTGGGGTTGTGGGTCCAGGCGATGTGGGAAGAACTGATATAAAATTACTCAATGTTTTTACTTCCTGGCTTCTTGTTACAACTAAAGGGGTGATTGATTGAAAGATACCGCACGGAAACAGACCCTTCAGCCCACAGAGTCCACGTGGAGCAACCATTCACACTAGTTCTATGTTAGCCCACTTTTGCATCCACTCCCTACACCCTCAGGGTAATTTACAGAGGCCAGTTAACTTGTAAACCTGTACGTCTTTGGGATATGGGAGGAGCCCCACACGCTCACAGGGGCAATGTGGACTCGGTGGGCTAAATGACCTGTTTCCATGCTGTATCTTTCAGTCAATCAATCAATCGATCAATTGCATCTCCTGCAATTTCTATTACAATCTTTCCCTTTGGCACCCCGGTCGGTAATCAGGCAGACGGGATCACCCTCGCCCTGCAAATCTCTCCCAGTCATTGCCAATAAAATTGTGTCTGACACCACTTTTCCTGGCAAAAAAAGACACAAAGTGCTGGAGTAACTCAGTGGGTCAGGCAGTAACTCTGGAGAACACGCATAGGTGACATGTTATGTCGGGATCACTCTTTACGAGAAATGTATTCTCAAATCTAGGATTTTAAATTGCGTGTCATCCATAGTTCATAAGATCATGTCAAAGGAGCCGAATTAGGCCATTCTACCCATTGAGCTTATTCTGTCATTTGATCATGGCTGATCTATCTTTCTCTCTAGGGGCTAGTGGAATCAAGGGATATGGGGAGAAGGCAGGCACAGGTTACAGATTGTAGATGATCAGCCATGAACACAATGAATGGCGGTGCTGGCTCGAAGGACCATTACTCCATTCTCCTGCCTTCTCCCCATAATTTTGACGCCCTTACTAATCAAGTATCTGTCAATCCCTGCTTTAAAAATACTCAATGTCTTGGCCTCCATGGCCGTCTGTGGCGATGAATTCCACAGATTCGCCATCCACTGACTAAAGAAATTCCTCCTCATCTCATTTCTAAAGGTATGTCCTTTTATTCTGAGGCTGTGCCCTCTGGTCCTAGACTCTTCCACTCGTGAAAACATCCTCTCCACATGCACTCTATCCAGGCCTTTCACTGTTCGGTAAGTTTCCAATGAGGTTCCCCCTCATCCTTCTAAACTTCAGTGAGTACAGGCCTAGTGCTGCCAAACACTCTGTCTGAAGAAGGATCCCGATCTGAAAAGGTCTGCAGAGATGCTGCCTGACCTGCCGAGTAACTCCAGCACTTTGTGTTGTATAGTGAGCAAATCCCTCTGTTATACTGTACACTGCAAAGGTTAACCTTCCGGTAGACCATGTAGGTCACTATTTCTGGCTTTTCTATTCACTCGGGGTTAATGCCTTTCCTACACTGGATACCCAAAGGAAGGTATTTGCAGGTTTGGCAGAATTTAAAATCATTATAGTAATTTGTGCAAATAAATTGGAATAAATAAGTTGAATGCCATTGAGCTTTCTTTCACATTATACGCTGACATTCTCTTGTACCTGCACTCGATCAGTCACAGTTAGCTCCTCCAGTGCTGCAATTTAATTTGCGATCATTTTGTACAATGTATGATTGAAATCGTGTCCATTGGGGACATGAGCGACTGGCCAGACGTATCTGAGTACAATGAGAAAACAAGTCCACAACTTTCCACTTGGGCAAAACTCCTTGTCCTTTTCCTCTCTTGAGATTGAGAATTGTCATTAGCAATATAAGGGCGACACAATGGCGCAGCTGGTAGAGCTGCTGCCTCACCGCGGCAGAGTCCAGGGTTAGGTCCAGCTCTCAGGTGCTGCCCATGTGGAGTTTGCACGTTCTTCCTGTGACCACGCGGGTTTCCTCCCACATCCCAAAGACGTGCATTTTTGTCGGTTAATCGCCCTCTGTAAATTCCCACTATCATGTCGGGAGGGGATAAGAAAGTGGGATAACGTAGAACTAGTGTGAATGGGTGATCGATGGTTGGCGTGGGCTCGGTGGGTTTCCATGCTGTAAGTCTAAAACCAAACTAAAACTAATATATTCATTTCTTCTTGGCCTCAGTAAAATTGCCCCTAATGTGGATGATAAAGTGGGATAACATTGAACTTCAATTTGAACCAGCATCTGCAGTTATTTTCCTACACTGATTTGAGTGGAGTTTGTACATTCTCCCTGTCACCACATGGGTTTTCCCCGGGTGCTCCGGTTTCCTCCCACACTCCAAAGTCATACAGGTTTGTAGGTTTATTGGCTTTGGTAAACACCCTAGTGTGTGTAGGATAGTGCTATTGTATGGGGTGATTGCTGGTGTTGGTCGGCACAGACTCAATGGGCCAAAGGGCCTGTTTCCACAATGTATCTCTAAACTAAACTAAACTAAAGTAAACTTGCAGCATTAATGATCCTCTCCATTCCCTGGCCAAGCTCCAACACTGACACAGGAAGAATAAAATATGTTGACTCTCATGTCCAGCTCTACCTGATACAAAAGTGAAGTTGTTGTTCAAGTCAGCATGCTTCAAGCTGTCAAAAACTGGGAACGTGTACCTGTGGGGAGATGCACTGTGCAATGCAATGGAGAGAAAAGAACAGCTTAAAATATTTGTTATGTAATTGAATTAACATAGAGCATGGAACAGGAGAGCACAGGAACAGGCTCTTCGACCCACAACGTCCTGGCTGAAAATAATGCCAAATTAAACTCCTCTGCCTCCAGATCCATAATTTCCCTGCATATCCAAAAGCCTCTTAAACAGAAGATAGACATAAAGTGCTGGAGTAACTCAGCGGGTCAAGCAGCATCCCTGGAGAAAAGGTATAGGTGATGTTTCGGGTTGGAACCCTTCGTCAGATTGAAAGATAGGGAAAGCCAGAACAAAACAGGGCTGGCAACAGGTGATCTTCAACACAACTATTGTATCTGCTTCCACCACCATTCCTGGCAATGTGTTCCAGCCACCCAGAGCTGTCTGTTAAAACTTTATCCCCGCACATCTCCTTTAAACCTTGCCGCTCTCACCTTGAAACTCAGTCCTCTTGCCTACATGACAAGCTGTTCTCAAACAAAAAAATATGAATTCCTTTCTGACTTTGCATCCTCACAGATAGTTCTTTGTGTTGCTTGCAATTAAGTGATTGAATTTAGTTTAGCTTAGTTTAGTTTAGAAACACAGTGTGGAAACAGGCCCTTCAGCCCACAGTAGTGCAGCGGGTTGAGCTGCTGCTTCACGGCGCCAGAGACCCGGCTTCGATCCCCACCTCTATTTTTGTCTGTGTGGAGTTTGCACGTTCTCCACGCGACCGCACAGGTTTCTCCCGGGTACTCCGGTTTTCTCCGACATCACAAAGACGTGCAGGTTTGTCGGTCAACTGGCCTTCTGTAAATTGCCCATCGTGTATCGGGAGTGGATAGGAAAGTGCGATAAAACAGAACTGGTGTGAACGGGTGACCAATGGTTGGCGTGTACTCAGTGGGCCAAAGGTTGTTTCCATGCTGGATATATCAATCAATCAATCCATCAAGCAAACAGGCACATTTGGTATTCAACTCAGATTTTTGAACTGGCAGCCTATCCCAAAATTTTCTCGACCACATGCAGAAACAAATGTGGTCTCTTCAAATTAATGTTATCTGTTGTCATAACATGCAGGATATAGCAAATTATGATTTTCTCAGATTTTTCCTTTGAAATCATAGAGAGTGGATGTGAAAGTGGGAAAACCAAACTAGTGTGAACGGGTGATCAGTGGTCGACATGAACTTAGTGGGCTGAAGGGCCTGTTTCCATGCTGTACCTCTAAACTTACTTGAGTCACCAGTCACTATTGAAAGAAGCTACAGTCAGAATATTTTTTGCAGGATGGAAAAGTCAAATACTAGAGGGTATAAGATCGACAATAGACAATAGGTGCAGGAGGAGGCCATTCGGCCCTTTGAGCCAGCACCGCCATTCAATGCGATCGTGGCTGATCATTCTCAATCAGTACCCCGTTCCTGCCTTCTCCCCATACCCCCTGACTCCGCTATCCTTAAGAGCTCTATCCACCTCTCTCTTGAATGCATTCAGAGAATTGGCCTCCACTGCCTTCTGAGGCAGAGAATTTCAGATTCACAACTCTCTGACTGAATTTTTTTTTCCTCATCTCCGTTCTAAATGGCCTACCCCTTATTCTTAAACTGTGGCCCCTGGTTCTGGACTCCCCCAACATTGGGAACATGTTTCCTGCCTCTAACGTGTCCAACCCCTTAATAATCTTATACGTTTCGATAAGATGAGAGGGGCAAAGTTTAAAGGAGATGTGTGGGGACAGTTTTTTTACACAGAAGGAGATGAGTGCCAGGAGTGCTGCCAGGAGTGATGTTGAAGCAGATACGTAGTATTTAAAAGTGGAATATGGATATGCAGGGAATGGAGGGATATGCATTATGTGCAGGGAGATATGTGATAGTTTCATTTTGTTTATTGTCACGTGTGCATTGAAAAGCTTTTTAGTTGCGTGCTATCCAATCAGCGGAACGACTATACATGATTACAATCAAGCCGTCCACAGTGTACAGATACAGGATAAAGGGAATCATGCCTTGTGCAACATAAAGTCCAGTAATGTCCAATGGCTTCCAAGATGGTGCCCGACCCAGGCGACTATTTGCGTGCTAGCCACCGAAGCAGATCTACAAACTCATATAGATCTGAGCTAATGTGTAAAAATAATGTATTCCTTCCCACCAATACTACCAGGAGGTTGCTAAAGACCAGCGCGGCACACTCTTTAATCACTATTCCTGTAACATTTCTAACCTTGCACTAAACGTTATTACTGTAAATGGCTCGATTGTAATTATGTATTGTCTTTCTGCTGACTGGCCAGCACACAACAAAAGCATTCTCTGTACCTTAGTACACGTGACAATAAACTAAACTGAAACTGAACCGAATTAAAGAAAGTCTGAGTCTCTCTAATGAGGTAGATGGTAGGTCAGAACCATTCTCCAGTTGGTGATCGGGAGGTTCAGCTGCCTGATAACAGCTGGGAAGAACCTTGGCATCAAGTTTGGCACAGAGCTTGTGGGCCAAAGGGCCTGGTCCTGCACTGTGCTGTGTTTTGTTCTATGTAAGTGCAGGACAGATCTCGTGGTGTCTTTAGCGGCATTTATCCTTCAACCAACACCATTAAAAACAGATTAGCGGGTCATTTATTTCATTGCTGTTTGTAGGATCTTACTGTGTGTAAATTCACTGCTGTGTTCATCTACATTACAGAAGTGAATCCACTTCAAAAGTATTTCATTAGCTTTGAAGTGTGTTGCTATATCCCGAGGATGTAAAAAGCTTCTACTTAAGTTGAGACAGGGATTGTTGAATTCAGACATTTTGAAGTCAATGATTAAACTTTTGTTCTCCGTTGTATTTAAGTTTTAAAGAATATGTTTCAGGGCTAATCCTTAGCCTTAAGAGCATCGAAGAATATTCAGTGATATAGTTTGTCTCATTCTATCCTCTTAATCTCATTGACAAATACATCATTCTGGAATCATAAGCCATTTTCTACTGCATGCACTGACAATGACTGACTTAGGAATTTGGCTTTAATGAATTCTTCAAATGCATTTGAATTTATCAAATGAAAACTCAACAACAATACTGTCATTTATGTTGCCTAGGTTATGTCTAGCACTGTCCTTATCTTAGTTTTATTAGTTTAGTTTAGAGATACAGCTTGGAAACAGGCCCTTCGGCCCACCGTCCATGCCGACCCATGTACGACCTCACCCGTACACTAATTCTACCCGACACACTGGGGACAATTTACAGATGCCAATGAAACCCACAAACCCGCACATCTTTGGAATGTGGGAGGAAACCGGAGCACCCGGGGAAAACCCACACGGTCGCAGGGAGGACCTGCAAACTCTGCACAGGCAGCACCCAGGATCAGGATCCAACACTTGTCTCTGGCGCTGTAAGGCAGCATCTCAATCACCATCTCAATCACCATCCCACAATTTAACAAAATATCACATGATTCATTTATTATTGCTTCTGGAAAAACACAAAACTGTTGAAGAAAGACTTTGATCGTGGATACACACTGATATATAATAATGACGATACAAAACCTAAATAACCAAGATATTTGTGACAGTCTTCACAACTGTGAATAAACAAATTTGGATCTATTTGAGAAGTGGCGTGAGAAAATTAAAACGATTTTTACAATAAATTTTTATTGTGGTTCTGTTGAGGGAAAGAACACAGAGTTAATTTTCTAAAGTAGTGTTTTACTTAATCAGGGCAGAAAATAGTTTTGTGTGATTTAACACACATCCACAGCAGACTAAGAAATATTACATGAATGTGCTGACTAGTTACCAGCAGAATAATTTATCCCCTCAAGTTCTCCATAATGCTGCCAATTATTTAAAGGTTCTTGGGGTGCCTACAATTGCTCCCTTCGTTTTGGGATCCATCCAATTAACCAGAATTTCTCTGGCCAAAAACAAATGCCATCAAACCGGAAAGGCAACTTGCATTTATTCCCCTTCCTCCCTATACCCCTCCACCGATATTTCATCCTCCAATTTGCACTTCTTCCCTCCTTATCCCCTTATCACACACTTTTTGTCCTTTTACCTCTGGCCTTTGTCCAACCATTAGCCTCTCAACCCCTCCCCCCCCCCCCCCCCCCACACTCTACTGCATCCACCTATCACTTGCCACCCTCATCTCTTTTCCAGCTTTCTCCCCCCTACTACAATCAATCTGAAGAAGGGTGGTAATCCAAAATGTCGCCTATCCATGTTCTCTGCAGATGCTGCCTGAACTGCTGGGCTACTCCAGCCTTTCGGGTCTTTTTTGGTAAACCGACATCTGCTCTTCCTCGTGTTTGCATTTTTACACAGTAGATTCAACTAAATATTTCACAAGATCACAGGCAGGCATGCAACTAAAGCTCAGGTGCACAAAAATGGCCATGTAGTGGAGTGATAATTAGAAATTATTGATCTATCTGGGCCTTGATACTATTTCAGCATGGCTGGCTGAATTAACTTCCCAACACAGCCAAAGAAATTAGGCCGGCACAGTGGTGCAGCGGTAGAGTTGCTACCTCACAGCGTCAGAGATCCGGGTACGATCCTCACCACGGGTGCTGTGTGTATGGAGTTTGCTCGTTCTCCCAGTGACCGTGTGCATTTCTCTACCGCTCCGATTTCCTCTCACATTCCAAAGATACGCAGGTTAATTGGCTTCTGTAAGTTGTCCCTAGTGTGTAGGAAAGGGTATGGGAGATTGTTGGTCAGCATGGACTCACTGGATCGAAGGGCCTGTTTCCATACTGTATCTCCAAACTAAATAAATTAAACCGGTTCTTCACATTGTTAAAGATATCATAGATGTTAACTCTGATCTTGGCAGAAATGCATTGCATGCCAGATGTGGAATATGTGTATAATATGCACGTGTTTAAAGTGCCCTTGAAGAGTGGTCAGATTTAATGTCCCAAACTCGCCTATTAAATCAGTGGAGGATAAGAGTCTGAAAACTGTGAGCACCAGCTTCAAGACCAGCTACTTCCAAACAGCCATCAGCTCTTCAACACTACAAATACCAACTATACTTCAAACTGCGATTTATTCACAAAATGCTGGAGTAACTCAGCAGGTCGGGCAGCATCTCGGCAGAGAAGGAATGGGTGACGTTTCGGGTCGAGACCCTTCTTCAGACTGAGAAGGGTCTCGACCCGAAACATCACCCATTCCTTCTCTCCCGAGATGCTGCCCGACCTGCTGAGTTACTCCAGCATTTTGTGAATAAATCGATTTGTACCAGCATCTGCAGTTATTTTCTTATACTTCAAACTGCGAACTGTTTTGGTTGCATTAAGGACTTTGGGCATTTCATAAGTGACAGGCGCAGAATTAGGCCATTCGGCCCATCAAGTCTACCCCGCCATTCAATCATGGCTGATCTATCTTTACCTTTTAATCGCATTCTCCTGCACTTTTCCCCATAACCCGTACTAATCAAGAATCTATCTCTCTCTGCCTTAAAAATGGACTTGGCCCTAATACTGATTTTAATTTATTGAACGTCTCATTATTTGTTTGTTTTGTTATGTTATCTTGTAAGTACTGTATTTACAGACCTGATATGCTGCTGCATATGACATTTGTTCTGTTTCGGTACATTTGACAATTAAACACTCAAGACTCTTGAGTCTTGAGTCTTGAATGTGTTCACTACCTGGTTATTCTGTACTTCACTTTGTGCTTTGCTTTCATGTTTGAAAAGAAGAGAAGACTTATTAAATTGGGTGTTGGCATGATCAAAAGTGAGTGTGGGGAATTAATAATGGAGATGTCAGATTAATTACACAGGTATTTTGCTTCAGTCCTTACGGATGTTAGTAACATGCCAGAAATAGCAAGTTGGCAGGAGGAACTCAGGATAATTGCAATCACCAGGGAAGTGATACTGATCAAATTGTTTGAGCTGTAGGCTAATACTTCTCTGGATCCTGATGGATTTCCTCCCAGCATCTTAAAAGAAGTGGCTAATGGCTTTACTTAATGTTTCAGATTTAATTTTCTAGTATTCCCTCGATTCAGGGAGAGGCTGGTAACTAGTAACGCTAACCCAATGCTGTGTTCATCAGTCATAGGAGCAGAAATAGTCCATTCGGCCGATCACGTCTATTCCGCCATTCAGTCATCGCTAATCTATCTTTCCCTCTCAACACCATTCTCCTGCCTTCTCTGCATAACCCCTGACACCCTTACTAATCAAGAACCTGTCAATCTCTGCCTTAAAAATACCCAACGAGTTGGCCTCTACAGCAGCCATCTGTGACAATGAATTCCACAGATTTACCACCCTCTGGCTAAAGAAATCCCCCCTCATCTCCTTGCTAAAGGTACATCCTTTTACTCTGGGGCTGGGCTGTGCCCTCTGGTTCTAGACCTCCCGCTAGTGGAAACATCCTCTCCACATCCACTCTATCCAGGCCTTTCGCTATTCGGTAAGCTTCAATTAGGCACCCCCTCTTTCCTTCTAAACTCCAGCGAGTACAGGCCCAATGCCATCTAACGCTCATCAGACGTTAACCCAATCATCCCCGGGATCGTTCTCGTAAACCTCTTCCTGATCCTCTCCAATGCCAGCACATCCTCAGATATGGAGCCCACAACTGCTCACAATACTCCAAACGCGGTCTGACCAGTGCCTTATAAAGCCTCAGCATTACATCCCTGCTTTTATATCCTAGCCCTTGCATCGCAGCAATCCTGTACACCCTTTTTCTTCAACTACCTCATTCATCTATTAACTGGATGCTGCAGAAGTAATGGTGTTACCGGGCAGTTTTGGTCCCCTCCTATCACGGATATCCCCTTTGTTCTCTCCACCTTCCCTTCTCGACAAAAGAAAACACATTTTGAAGATTGATGAAGGATTATTGATCTAATGCTTTCATTGTGTTTTTATCCCCACAAGTGCTGACTAACCCGCTGAGTATTTCTTATGCTTTACATTTTTATTTCAGAATCACCGCATCTACAGTTTATTATTATTCCATTTCATTCCAATTACATTATTACTCTCCCCCTCCCCCTCTCCCCTCTCCTCCCCTAGTCGTTATACCAGTTCCACTGGTCGCATCCTTGTATCCCTCTTGTTATCACACTTCCCCCAGCCAACAGTCGGCCATCATGAACTCCACCCTTCCTAACGTCATCTATTGCCGCCCTGATTTGTTCTGGCCTTGTCCCACATCCAGTTTACTTCCAGCCACCCATTATTACAGACTGAAGAAGGGTTCCAACCAGAAATGTCACCTACTCTTTCTCCCCAGAGATGCTGCCCGACCCGCTGAGTTACTCCAGCATTTTGTGTCTACCTTTGGTATAAACCAGTTCCTTCCTACATGTTATTATTTATTGCCTGTGAACTGTATAGAAATGGAGAGAGGTTTGTGCAGAGTTGTACAGGGCATTGGTGAAAACAATAGTGAATTTGCTGTGTACAATATTGGTATCCTTATTTTAGAAATAATGCATGGGGAGCAGTTGAGAGAAGGTGTACTGAGAAGGTGTACTGGAAGCTGGAACACATGAGCTGCATTATTCAACACGATCGACAAACTCGAATTGTATAAGCTGGAGTTCAGAAGCGTGAAGGAGTATTTGAAGAGTCTCAATGGTGGATGTTGAGAGGATATTTCCTCTTGTGGGAGATTCTAGAACAAGGAATCTCATTTCAAAAATAAGGAGTCGTCCATCAAAGATAGACACAAAATGCCGGAGTAATGCAGCAGGACAGACAGCATTTCTGGATGGAAGGAACAGGGGACGCTTCGGGTCGAGACCCTTCCTCATCCACCAAAGACATTGAACAATATTTTCCATTGGAGTGTCGTGAGTCTCTCCTCAAAGGGTGGTGGAAGAAAGTTTGTAAACATGAAGCAGAGATAGGTGGATATTTCTAAAGCAGGAGAGTGAAAGAGGAAAGTCGTCAGTGGCTCAGACTAACAAGAGGCGCTGTAATAAATTTAAGACAAAAACAAAAAACACAATATCAGGATTTCAAACTAGTGTTTTCTCTATGGACACCAAAACATTCCGGGACTTTCCACAGTAAATATTGCTGCAACAATATTCAGGGCAGTTGCATAATGTAATCCTTGGAGCTACCTGAACACTGTAATCGGGCAGCATCCGTGGAAGGTAGACAGGTAATGGTGGAGTAACTCAACCGGTCAGGCAGCATCTGTGGAAGATAGACACAAAGTGCCGGGGCAACTCAGTTGGTCAGGCAGCATCTGTGGAAGGTAGACACAAAGTGCTAGAGTAACTCAGCAGGTCAGGCAGCATCTGTGGAGAAAAAGAAGAGGTGACGTTTCGGATTAGGACCCTTCTCTGTGTCTAATGATAATAATGACTGTGATTAATAATAATAATAATGATAAGGATGGTTGCAACACAGGTCATGAACTAGAATTAAATATAATAAAAAGGAACTGCAGCTGCTAGTTTATACCAAAGACATACACAAAATGCTGGAGTAATTCAACAGGTCAGGCAGCATCTCTGGCGAATATGGCGCTTTGAGTCAGAACTGAAGAAGGGTCCCGACCCAAAATATCTCCTATCCATTTTCTCCGGAAATGCTGCCTGACCTGCTGAGTTACTCCAGCACTTTGTGTTTTGCTCAAGATTCCAGTATCTGCAGTTCCTTGAGTCTCCTTAAAACAACGATGGTTGTTAAAAATCATGTGATATTTATGGTACAGGGTATCTGTCAAATGTTCAGTGCGACTGAGTTAACTTTCTCTCTACACGTGATAAACGATGAATTTCCGTTCAACATATTTTATACCCTCTTAGCCAAATTGAATGAGGAAATTAACATTTTTATTGTTAAACCGTAACAACAAGCCAGTCCCACTATAGATTGCTGCAGAAGCTGTCAATTACTTCTACTCTTTTCATCACAGGTTACTGTTGCTTTGGCATCGTGGGTTTCACTGTCGCCAGATGTTCTGACCATGATATTCCACTTGCCTCTAATATTTCTTTGTAACTCCGACTCAGTAACTGGAGAAGCAGCTGGTAGAGCCACTGCCTCACAACGCCAGAGACCCGGGTTCGATCATGACCTCGGGGGCTGTCTGTGTGGAGTTTGCACGTTCTCCCTGTGACAGCGTGGGGTTTCCGCCGGGTGCCCCGGCTTCCTCCCACGTCCCAAAGACGTGCGGGTTTGTTGGTTAACTGTCCCTCTGTAAAGTTGCCCCTAGGGAGTAGGAAAAGGATAAGAAAGTGGGATAACATAGAAATGGTGTGAAGGGGTGATTAGATTGATGGTCGGCGTGGACTTATCTTATCTGTAAGTATCTGTAAGTATCACGCTGTATCTTTAAACTAAACAAGCCCTTAACAACCCTTGCACTTTTGGCAGATGGAAGCAAGTTTCTCGGCAATAATAATTGCCTCAGTAGTTTGTGGCCTCCTTTCAATCGTGTACATGCTGAGTGATCTGCCAGTTATGGGTTATGAGTCTATAGTTCTTCTGTTTGCCAGTGCTGGATCATTGTGCACTCATTACGTGAGGAATGTTTCCACTGCCAGTAGGAGATGCACATTAGCCAAGTCCATCTTGTTCCTCGGTAATCTTGCTACTTGGACCGCCTTTCTGGCTCTTTGGTGATGAAACAACATTACTTGAAATTTCACTTTTAGTAATTTCTTTCAATTCTTTCAAATCTTCCCCTGCATTGTTGCAGATATCCATATTGCAAATTAACCTTCTGAGGTGCCATGTTAGGTTTTTGTGTTATGGTATGTCATTGAAATACAGTACCTGGAAACATGCTACTAATTTTAGGGTAGACAAACGATCAGATTGTCATCAACATCTAACAGCCAATTACACATTTCATGGGTTACTGTCGCACCTTTTCCACTCTCTCGTTTCAACTGATTAGCAAGCCATCACATTTCTCAAAGTAACCTTTGAGTTCTTTAGTTATCCCTGGACATTACACACAATTGTTGCTCTTCTCAACAAATCTGCACCATATCATCAACTATATCTGTATTATATTTTATTCATATGGAATTGTTGCAAAGCAAATGTGCTGGGAGTTAAAAAATGTAGCTCTGTCAGGTACTGCTTCTAAAGAAAATACTTCAGTATTTTCCTTGGGGCTGGGTTTTAAGCAATATTGTCTGGAGGGAAATAGCTCGTTCAAATCAAGTTGATTAATCTCTGTTAGGTTATTGCTTAAAATCTAATTAAATGAAAGGATGTCTCACTTTGTTTCCTGGACTGTTATATTGAACATGGAACATAACTTCTAATTTGTCCAACAACTTAATTTTGCATTTAGAAACTACAACATATAACGTGGAACATAGAATAGTACAACATAGGAACAAAATACTGGAGTAACTCAGCGGGTCAGGCAGCATTTCAGGAGAGAAGGAATGGGTGACGTTTTGGGTCGAGACCCTTCTTCAGACTGATGTCAGGGGAGGGGGAGGGGGCGGGACCTTTGTCCCACCCCCTCGCCTGGCATCAGTCTGAAGAAGTGTCTCGACCCGAAACGTCACCCATTCCTTCTCTCCTGAGATGCTGCCTGACCCACTGAGTTACTCCGCCATTTTGTGTCTACCTTCGATTTGAACCAGCATCTGCAGTTATTTTCCTACAACATAGGAACAGGTCCTTGGGCCCACAATGTCTGTGCCGAACATGATGCCGAGACCAATTCTTACCTGCCTGCACATAATCCATATCCCTCAATTTACTGCATATCCATGTGCCTAACCAAAAGCCTATTTGTTCAGTTCAGTTTAGTTTAGTTTAGAGATACAGCGCGGAAACTGGCCCTTCAGCCCACCGAAACCGCACCGATCAGCGATCTCTGCACATTAACACTATCCAACACACGCTAGGGACAATTTACATTTATACCGAGCTAATTAACCGACCAAACCTGTGCGTCTTTGGAGTGAGTGTGTGTGGAAACCGAAGATCTCGGTGAAAACCCACGCGGGGGAGAACGTACAAACCCCTTATAGACAGCACCTGTTGTCGGCATTGAACCGGGTCTCTGGCGTAGTAAGCGCTGTAAGGCAGCAACTGTACTGCTTTGCCACCCTCACGCCAATATCATATCTGCCTCTTCCACCACTCCTGCCAGTGCATTCTAGGCTCCCACCACCCTCTGCTAAAAAAAAACTTGCCTGCACATCTCCTTTAAACTCTCACCTTAAAGCTATGCCCTCTAGTCTATGTCATTTCAGCTCTTGTAAAAGGTTTCTGACTGTCTCCCGTATCTATGCCTCTCATAATTTTATATACTTCCATCAGGCATCCCTTCAACCTCTGGCATTCAAGAGAAAACAAGTCCAGTCTGTCCAATGACCTATTGTAGCTAATACCCTCTAATCCAGGCATCATTAGAGGAAATTTTGGAGATTCCCGACCTGACGCATCATCTGTCTTGTTCTCCACAGATGCCGCCTGACCCGCTAAGGTCCTCCAGCCCTTTGTGTTGTATTTTGTAAACTAGCATCTGTAGTTCCTTGTGTCTATCATTCTGGTGAACCTCCTCTATGCGCTAAGCCTCGTGTACACCCTGCTGTTCAGGTGAAAAGATGAGGAGTACTCTACTTACAGAGAACAACGTCAAAGATTCTGGTTATTTAGACTGTCGACTTTGGAGATACTGTGCGGAAACAGGCCCTTTGGCTCACCGAGTCCGCGCCGACCAGTGATCTACACTAGCACTATACTACACACTAGGGACAATTTACAATTCTTACCAAAGCCAATTAATCAACAAACCTGTACGTCTGTGGGGTGTGGGAGGAAACCGGAGCATCCGGAGAAAACACATGGAGAATGTACAAACTCCATACGGACAGCACCCACAGTCAGGATCAAACCCGGATCTCTGGTGCTGTAGGGTAGCAACTCTACCACTGCACCATTTATTGTAGTAGCAGAGGTTGCAATGGGCAATGCTGGAGACTTGACCTGGTAAATAGCTCTCCAGATAATGATGGGGCTTCCCAGTACACACCCATCTCTGACAATAGACGTAAATCATACCATAATTAGCAGCCAGTTCCTCTAAGAATAAGTGAGTCGATATCTGAGCAACAGCTTTTGAATGTTAATTCTCAGTCAGTGCAGCAAATCCAATCACCCTGACCATTGCAGCATTTCTCCATCTAAAGAGATTTGGGTTAAAGATTGTGAGACCTGAAATTCCAAATCGTCTAATTTTACCAAAATCCCGATACAAGCCTAATATTGTTCTCCCACTCATTTTGCATCTGAATTATTTATCGCAATGCATTTCCCCAATATTTTAATCCAAATTACATTGTCTCCAATCTATTGCCCTCCATCTTTACACTTTGGAGAAACAGCACGGAAACAGGCCCTTCAGCCCACCGAGTCCGTGCCGACCAGTGATCACCCTGCACATTAGCACTATCCTACACACCAGGGACGATTTATCATTTTTACCAAAGCCGATTAACCTACAAACCTGCACGACTTTGGTGTGTGGGAGGAAACCGAAGCACCCAGAGAAAATCCACACGGTCACAGGGAGAACATACAATGTCCGTACAGATAGCACCCCGCAGTCAGGATCGAACCCGGGTCTCTGGCGCTGTAAGGCAGCAACTCTATCGCTGCACCGCCGTGCTACGCCAAATCCATGAGGGAGTGGATGTTTGCTGGGATAATCTATACAGAAATCTTGGGGGGATGCAAGTTGGTGAAAAGTTCATTGATCATTCTGTGGTTTCCAAAGGCATTCATCTTGAAGTGTCCCTTAACTGGGGACAGAGATCTGGTTTCATTGCTTTCAATTTGGGCATGACACACCGGGAGTGCATCTGAATTGTTACTGAATCTGCGTTTTATTGCAGTACAGGACAAATTAATTCACTTCCTTGAATATTGTTATCCCCGTTGTATTTTGCTCCCCAGAATAGAATGTGAAGGCTTTCACTTCTTACAGCTCATTGCAGCGGTAGTAATTCTTGAAATCTTCTGTTCGCACTACCTGTCTGATTTCTCAGCAGTTTACCCTGGAACGATGGGCTAAAGGTGTGCTCCCTAAAGTCTCAGCAAGCTGTAAGTGTTTCCTTCGTTGATCTCTCAATGATGTTTCATGTGGTCTTCTTGGAGACATGGTTTATTCATCAAAGTCTTCCCTGGATGCTAAGCAAGCTGTCTATCATACAAGCAATGAAGGAATCCCAAGGCCAAGTTTCTCTCCCAACTCTGCCTGATAAAGTCTGACTAGACTAGATCTCATTACGCGCGGAGTCTGGAGTATCTAATTGTCATATGACCCCGGATTCGATCCCCACTACAGGTGCTGTCTGTGCGTTCTCCCCGTGACCTGTGCGGGTTTTCTCCGGGATCTCCAGTTTCCTCCCACAATCCCAAAGACGTACAGGTTTGTAGGCTGATTGGCTTGGTAAAATTGTAAATTGCCCCTAGTATGTGTAGCATAGTGTTTGTGAGCGGGAATCGCTGGTCGGCATGGACTTGGTGGGCCAAAGGACCTGCTTCCGTGCTGTATCTCTAAACTAAACTAAACTAAAAAAACTAAGCAAAGGAACATTGACATTCTTACTTGGTGCAGCTTTACGGGCCAATTAACACAATAACACACAAATGAATATACAATAATAAGATTAATTAATGATCAGTAATACTATGTAACCATAACAGTGAAAACCCCAGGTGTAGAAACAAAGAACTTCAGATAACAGTTATACCAAAGATGGACACAAAGTGCTGGAGTAACTCAGCGGGTCAGGCATCATCTCTGGAGAACAATACAATACAATACAATATATCTTTATTGTCATTGTACAGGGGTACAACGAGATTGGGAATGCGCCTCCCATACGATGCAATAATTTAATTAATTTAAACAGCAACAACCCAACGAAACAAATTGTAACAGTTTTGAGACAGAATAAAGTGCAAAGACAGGTCAAACGGATAGGTGACATTTCGGGTTGGGACCATTCATCACCCAGGTCTGAAGTGCAAACAAATACAAAGTCCATAGAAGATCATGGTTGCTGAGGTGCAGTGTTCATGAGCCTGATGATTGCTGGGCAGAAGCTGTTCTTGAACCTGGAGGCCACGGTTTTCAGGCTCCTGCACCTTCATCACGATGGGAGTAGCAGTGAGACGAGAGTGTGGCCAGGCTGGTGTGAGTCTTTGATGATATTGGCTGCCTTTTTCAGGCAGCACCTCGTGTAGATCCATCCAAAGGTATCTGTGATGGACCGGGCAGTGCCTCCCACTCTCTACAGTCTCCTTTGTTCCTGGGCATTCGATTCATCGAACCAGGCCCTGATGCAACCAGTCAGTGTACTCTCTACCGTACACCTGTAGAAGTTTGATAGATCATTCACTGATAAACTGCTTCTCTTCAATATTCTCAGGAGGTAGCGATGTGGTGCATCCCCGATTCAATAACATTGTGGTTAATAAAAATCAAATAACTGCAGATGTTGGAAATCAGAAATAAAAAGGAAAAATGCTGCAACCACTCAGCAGGTCAGCTAGAATCTCTGGAAAGAGATAAAGCTAATGTTTCAGGTTGAAGGCTCCTTCTCAGCTCATGGTTAAACTTTAGACTTCAGACTTTAGAGATCCAGTGTGGAAACTGTCCCAATGAGTCCGTGCTGACCAGCTATCACCCCGTACACGGGCACTATCCTACACACTAGGGACAATTCACAATATTACCAAAGCCATTAACGTACAGACCTGTACGTCTTTGGAATATGGAAGGAAACTGGAGCACCCGGAGAAAAGCCACGGCGTCACAGGAAGAACGTACAAACTCCACACAGACAGCACCCGCAGTCGGGATCGAACCCGGATCTCTGCTGCTGTAAGGCAGTGGCTCTACCACTGCACCACTGTGCCGCCCCTAAAAAATCTAATCTGCTTCTTGATTTATTTCAATAAGCTTTAAACTCTTCATCAGCAAATACAAAATCTGAGTGCATTTTAAGGTTTATAATTAAGCTAGCAACTGTGGAGGGTTTCTCTTATCACTCAATCTTTGAATGAGTAGTTTGTTTCTGTGTTTAAGGTTATGCCATTCTTGAACCAATGATTCCATCCCTGGAGATAGCTCATCTACATTTACCTCATCAGTTTCCTTCAGGAGCCTGAGCTGCTCGATTTAATAGCCATTTGACCATCTTGCAGAACAAATACCACTTGCAGATTATATAATGGCAATACCAGGTACAATAAGAATACTTAAAATAAATTTGGGCAGGTTCATGGATAGGAACGGTTTAGAGGGGAGGGTTCCAACACAAAATGTTGCCTATCCACGTTCTCCCTATACTGTATATCTCAGAGTGCTGCTTGACCTGCTGAGTTTTTCCAGCATTTTCTCCTTTTATTTCAGATTTCTGGCATCTGCAGATTTAAAATAATAAAATAAATTTGCTTTCCAAAGATAGCTAAAACTGAAAGTTCTTCACCGTTCAAATAGAACCTCAGATTAAGTTCCAACTTTGTACCAAACACATGTGCCATTTCATTGCCATTTGGGCCAAACACATTTGGCAGTCACGTGTGTGACGGAACTGAAGATGTTGGTAGCAGTAATCATTGACTTAGCTCTGTGGGTTTTGCTCAGTGTTGTTTAGAGATACTGCATGGAAACAGGCCCTTCGGCCCATCATTTCGGCACCGACTATTGATCACCCGTACACAAGTTCTATGTTATCCCAGTTTGGCATCCTGCACACTAGGGATGATTTACAGGAGGCAATTAACTTACAAACATGTACTTCTTTGGAAGATGGGAGGAAACCAGAGCTCCCAGGCAAAACCCACGTCACGGCCACAGGAAGAAGGTACTAATTCTGTGCATACAGCATCTGTAGTCAGGATTGAACCCAAGTCTCTGGCATTGAAAGTCTCTGGCATTGAAAGGCAGCAACTCTACCGCTGCGCCACTGGGTCTTCCTAAACCCAGAGAACTTGCTAGCTGTTGATTGCTGTCGGGGTGCACACTTATATAACCTGATTGCTGTTCCTTCTGTAAATTGGGTCATTGCGATGGCTCACCTTTCCCCTGGAACTGGCACTTCTAAGGTCTGTGTTTTTGTTTGCACCGCAGAGTTTGCTTTCTTTTTGCATTTATATCACAGTTATTAATTTATTGAATTTTGTTGATTATTTTATTTATTGCGTTTACGGGCCAGCAAAGCTGCAGCAAGCAAGAATGTAATTGTTCTGTTCTTCGGTACATGCCAATTGCACAGTGGCACATTGGTAGAGTTGCTGCCTCACAACGCCAGAGACCCGGGTTCAATCCTGACTACAGGTGCTGTCTGTGTGGAGTTTGTACGTTCTCTCCGTGACTGTGTGGGTTTCCTCTGGGTGCTCCGATTTCCTCCCACACTCCAAAGCTGTACAGGTTTGTAGGTTAATTGGCTTCTATAAATTGTACATTGTCCCGAGTGTGCAGGATATTGTTAGTGCGCGGGTGATTGCAGGTTGGCACGGACTCGGTGGGCTGAAGGGACTGTTTCCATGCTGTATCTCTAAAATCTAAAGACAATTAAAAACCCGTGACTCTCTTGACTTTTGAATTGAACAATCCTGTGGAAAATCTCATCTGCTATTCTACTTATCCGGTATAATTGATCTGGGAAATCCCAGTTAATATATCTGTGGAAACATGACTCACTGTAGTTGTTCTGAGAACCATGGTGATGATAATTACTGCTGAATCCAAAACCATCATGATCGGTATGCATTTAGCATTAACTGTGCAACACCCTACGCCTATGAAGCAATGTTGGTCAGGGAGCGATATTGGCAAAGGTGTCACACACAGACATCTGTCTCTTCATCCAGCATTGTCAGTCGGGAATATCACTGGGTGACAGTTTTCTGGGAACTGTTATTTAATGTTTCAATATCAGCTGGTCAATTTTCCAGTTGTTTCTGCTGGAACATATACTTTAGATGAAATTTTTCTGTGATCTGCATTAAATTGTCTCTGCTTTGAGTGCGGAATGAAGTGTTCCAAATTTTAGTGGTTCTCTTTCTTCGTGTGACTGTTGTATTTCTTGTCTCTTGAGACATCTATCCATTTGTGATAAAATAGCCCGCCCGACTTTATCCTTTTGTGAAAGAGTATTCAAGGTATACCTGTTGGATAAGTGATTGAGACTGCATCGCAAAGGACACGGAAAACACGCAAGCGGCCGGCATGTTGCTGACGTGTTTATAAGCAAGTGTGTAATTCGTAACACCGAACCGAGAAAGTGGAAGCAAGGAACTGCAGATGCTAGTTTACCACAAAAAAAATAGAAAAAGTGCTGGAGTAACTCAGCGGGTCAGGCAGCGTTTCTGGAGAACATGGATAGGTGACGTTTCGGGTTGGGACATTTCAGTCTGAAGGAGGGTCCTGACCCGAGACGTCGCCTGTCCATGTTCTCCAGAGATGCTGCCTGCCCCATTGAGTTACCCCAGCACGTTGTGTCATTTTGTTGTTAATCTAAAACTGAATTACTGAATGCCATAAATCCTTAGTAATCAGGCCACCCATAAACTGCACTTGTTCTACCCTTGCGTGCACAGTACAAAAAAGATTGAACTATGAAATGGATACATTTTAATGATTAGACAGTAGAAACAAGGAACTGCAGATGCTGGATTACAAAAGGACAAAGCACTGGAGTAACTCAGCGGGTCAAGCAGCATCTCTGGAGAACATGCATAGGCTATGTTTCAGGTCAGAACCCTTCTTCAGACTGAGCACAAACAGAGAAATGTGGCTCTGTGGGGGTGGGCAATCTGCCTCATTGTTGTTGCCACTACTCTGTACCTTTGCCAAGATTCACCAGGAAGCTGTGGCAGTCTCCAGGATTAGAAAGAAGATCCTAAGATGGAATTTAAGATCATAAGAAGTCAGTGGAGACCAGATTGCTTTTTATAATCAAATGAACCATGGCATCTTCTCTGCCTGGACAAGTAACAGTCATAAGGATTAGCTTCATCTTCTATGGCTTGGCAAGTATTGGCCATTTGGGGATCTAACCAAGCTAGGGCTACTGGCCGTGTCTGAAGAAGGGTTCTGACCCGAAACGTCATCCATCCTTTTTCTCTAGAGATGCTTCCTGACCCGCTGAGTTACTCCAGCATTTTGTGCCTATCTAGGGCTACTGGTCCTCGGAATCATTACATGGCGGCACGGTGGGGCAGCGGTAGAGTTGCTGCCTTAAAGCCCTTGCAGCACCAGAGACCCAGATTCGATCCCGACTACTGGTGCTGTCCGTACGGAGTTTGTACATTCTCCCCGTGACCGCATGGGTTTTCTCCGAAATCTTCGCCTTCCTCCCACACCCCAAAGAAGTACAGGTTTGTTGGTAAATTGGCTTGGTATAAATGTAAATTGTCCCTTGTGTCTGTAGGATCGTGTTAATGTGCGGTGATCGCTGGTCAGTGGGCCGAAGGGCCTGTTTCCGTGCTGTATCTCAAAACTAAACTAAACCTCTCTACAATGGAGTGCTACCAAAAATCTTACCTTATCTTCAAACGATGGGCATACTTCATAAATTCATCAAGTCAATAGACAGTAGGTGCAGGAATAGGCCATTCGGCCCTTCGAGCCAGTCATAATGCATAGAAACAGGCCCTTCTGCCCAGCATGCCTATGTCAACCAAGATGCCCCATCTACAATAGTCCCACTTGCCTGCATTTGGCCCATGTCCTGCTAAAACAGTCCTATCCATGTACCTGTGCAAATGTCTTTTAAATGGTGTTATTATACCTGCCTCAACTACCTCCTCTGGCAGCTCGTTCCCTACACCTACCACCCTCTGTGTGAAAAAGTCACCCCTCGGATTACTGTTAAACCTTTCCCCTCTCACCTTAAACCCATGTCCCCTGGCTCTTGATTCCCTTATTCTAGTTCTAGTTAAAAGCTTAAAAGATGAAGAGTTTTACTAAGTGTATCCCTTGTAGTTGATGGAATGACTTGGTCTTGAAGCCCACATTTAGTTCCTCGTTGAGAACCACATTTTCTGATGACTTGGACTCTTAAATGAGGCTTAATCACTTTTTTTTTTCGTAGAGCCTCACTTTATCTTATGAAAGTTATGCAGCGATTTTTAAAAATAAATTATTCAAATAGGCAGCCCTGACGCTGCAGAATTTCACAGCATCATTAATTTTGAAGAACAGTGGC
This sequence comes from Rhinoraja longicauda, assembly GCF_053455715.1. Lineage (NCBI taxonomy): Eukaryota > Metazoa > Chordata > Chondrichthyes > Rajiformes > Arhynchobatidae > Rhinoraja > Rhinoraja longicauda. Next base: position 59,841,046 of record NC_135958.1, read on the forward strand.
CATTCGGTGACCAATTTTAATTTCTAAAAGTTCCCCTAACATGGGTTTAACAACTGGTTGACACCAACAGAGTTGGAAAGCCACTCAAAAGCATATCATTATTGGCTTAAACAGTCATTTCTTTGCAGCTGTTGTTGCAAAAATGAAGGCAGATGCTTATTATTCATCCATTCCACATTTCAACAGTAAGCGAGAAGAGAGAGATCCTCTTGTTAGAAACGATCACGCCTTTTTTTTCATGTTTGTGATGGCTGTCAAAGAAAAAAAGAACATCTCGAACAAGAAGTGAACCCGCGACCCTATGCTAAACTTGGGATATTCATGACTGGCAGAAATGTATTATTATGCTACCTCCCAAATGTGAGGAATGACTAGATTAATTGCATACAGAATATCGCTTTTCCAGTGCGGAACACATCATTTGTGGCTGAAAGCAAATAATTCCCTAAATATGTTTCTGTTGTGGCGATTGTGTTCAGCTTATGTCACCCTGCTCCAGGAAGGATGTTGGTAAGCTGGAAAGAGTGCAGGGACGATTTACAACAATGTTGCCAGGACTGGAGGGCCTGAGCTTTAAAAGGGAGCGGTGGGGCTGGGACTTTATTCCGTGGAGTGCAGGAAAATGAGTGGGGATCTTAGGTGTGCCTGATCATGAGGGGAATAAATAGGGTGAATACAGAAAGTCCTTTACTCAGAGTAGGGGGTTTAAGAACCAGAGGAGTTAGGTTTAATGTGAGATGTGAAAAATGTAATAGGAACCTGAGGGGCAGCTTTTTCACACATAGGTTGGTGGGTACATGCCAGAGGAGGTAGTTGAGGCGAACTTTAACAGACATTTGGACAGGTACATGGATGGCATGGATGGATGATACTGGGCAAACGCAGGCAACTGGGTATAGTTTAGATGAGGCAGCTTGGTCAACATGGGCAAGTTGGGCCAAAGGGTCTGTTTCCATGCTATATGACTCTATTCTATATTATATAATAACAATGCAGTACAGTGGCGTAGTTGTGCCAGAGACCCGGCTTCAATCCTGATCTTGGGTGCTGTCAGTGTGGAGTTTGCACGTTCTCGCCGTGACCGCGTGACTTTACTGCGGGTGTGCTGGTTTCCTCCCGCATCCCAAAGACGTGCGGGTTTGTAGATTAATTGGTCCCTGTAAATTGCCCCTAGTGTGTAGGGAGTGGATGAGAAAGTGGGATAATATAGAACTAGTGTGAACGGGTGATCAATGGTTAACATGGACATGGTGGGACAAAGTCATAAGGTCATAAGGAATAGGAGTAGAATTAGGCCATTCGGCCCATCCAGTCTACTCCGCCATTCAATCATGGCTGATCTATCTCTCCCTCCCAACCCCATTCTCCTACCTTCTCCCCATAACCTCTGACGCCTGTACTAATCAAGAATCTATCTATCTCTGCCTTAAAAATATCCACTCATCTGTTCATTTCTTTTTACTTACTGAACCGACATAAAGAAATCTAATCAGAGATTTGCTAAGTGCCCCTCCCAAAACAGTGTTCAATCCCGATCAATATGTTTATTTTCAAATGGTTCCTCAAATACCCAAGATTTGTACAGTCAAGTTGTCCATTATCATTTGCACAAAGTGCAGGTAAATGTGAGGTACGGGTACAATGAAAATCTTGCATCACCGGCGCATAGACTTTAGACTTTAGAAATATAGCGTGGAAACAGGCTCTTTGGCCCACACAGTCCATGCTAACCAGCGATCACCCCGTACACTAGCACTATCCTATACACTAGGGATAATTTACAATTTTTTTTTAACCGCAGCCATTTAACCTACAAACCTGTACGTCTTTGGAGTGTGGGAGGAAACCGGAGCACCCAGAGAAACCCACTCGGTCACAGGGAGAACGTACTAACTCTAAACAGACAGCACCCATAGTCAGGATCGTACCCGGGTTCTCCGTCGTTGTAAAGCAGAAACTCTACCGCTGCGCCACTGTGCATACATCTATGAGAGTGAAAGAAGAAATCTGTGTGTAAAAAACAAAACATTAGTGCAAAACCAGTTAGAAAACAAGTCCATGGTGGTGCAAGAGGTAGTCCATAGTGTTCCATTGTCGAGGTAAGATTAGGGTTGTGCAGGTCGGTTCAAGAACCCATGCTAGTTGGACAGTAGCTGTTCCTGAAACTGGTAGCGTGGGACTTCTGCAGCTCCTGTCTGTTGGCAGTGACGAGCAGAGTGCATGGCCTAGAGGGTGGGAATCCTTGATGATAGATGCCTCCATGTTGAGACAGTGCCTCATTCAGATGATTTTGATGGTGGGGAGGTGACGTGTGCAGTCAGATCCTTACAGAAGTCAACATTTTTCTTCTGGGTGAAGAAAATTTCAAGTCAACATATGCATATCTTGGTTAAAAAAAAGAGCGCTAGATATCCATAAATAATCTGAGGATGGACACAAATAACTGGAGTAACTCTGCGGGACAGGCAGCATCTCTGGAGAGACGTAATGGGTGATGTTTCGGGTCGAGACCCTTCTTCAGACCTGATCTGAGGACCTTGAACTACTCCTGATGTTATGCGGGAAGGAAGTGCAGATGCTGGTTTATACCGAAGATAAGCATAAGAGGCTGCAGTAACTCAATGGGTCAGGCAGCATCTCTGAAGAAAAGGAATAGATGACGTTTTGGGTTGGAACCCTTTTTCAAACACAGTTCTAATAATAGTTCGTTGAGTCTGTCCAAATTATGAAATGCACCCTCTAATTTGTGAAAACCCATGAGGAGAAAAATGACGACACAGGCTTCATGTTAATGATTCAACACCAGTTATCATTGCTGATTGACTAGTGATGGGGATTTAAGTACCTGTGAACATATCCAGCCTTACTTTGTAAAGTATTGTTCATATTAGAGCGGATTTATTTTTAGGTTTAGGTTTAGGTTAGGTGCACCGAGGTACAGTGAAAAGCTTTGTCTTCAATGCATCCAAACAGATCAGATAATACTATACATAGATACAATCAGGGCAGCACAGTGGCACGTTACGATAGTGTTGCTGCTTTACAGCGATAGAACCCCTGACTATGGGTGCAGTCTGTACGGAGTTTGAGCTGTGACCGCTTGGGTTTTGTTCAGGTGCTCCAGTTTCCTCCCACGTCCCAAAGTTGTGCAGGTTTGTAGGTTAATTGGCTTCTGTAAATTGTAAATTGTTCCTAGTGTGTAGGATAGTGCTAATGTACGGGGTAATCGCTGATCGGCACGGACCTCGTTTCGTGCTGTATCTCTAAACTAAACTAAACAAAATTCCAATCGAGTCAAATCAAGTACAATAGGTGGAGCAAAGGGGAAGATGCAGGGTGCAGACTTTAGTTCTCAGCATTGTAGTGCATCAGTTCCATTGACAGAGTCCAATGTCTGCAATGTGGTAGAGGTGAATTGGACAGTACCCAAGCTTGTGGTTTTTTATCTTGAAGCAAGCTAATAGTTAATGTTGTGCTCTCGCCGTCACCGCCAGCAAGTACCATATTTTACAAAACTGAAGCATTTTATGGTTTAAGGAAATGGGATTCAGTGCAAAAGGAGTTGACAGGCAAAGCAGACAGATGGTAGAACATTTGGAATAGAGGTGTACAGATCGGGCAGAGAGAGAGAGTAGAGATTAATGGAGGTGCAGGCTAAAAATGAGAGAACAGGAGATGGTCCATCTGCATTAAAACAAGAGCCTTCTCAATGACTGAATTTAGCTGACCGAAAGCCAAAGAAACAAAAGGGAGTCTAAAGTGTCAGCTTGTTAAAATGGCTTACTGTTGTGGGGGAAAGAGGGTAGTCAACATGCTTATTGAGTGAGTGACTCACAGAGAGGATGCAAGGCAGGCGGAAGATGATGAACTGTGCTAAGCTGGTCAGTGAGTTAATGGTTTATGAGACTGCTTGTAAACTGTAGCATGTATTAGCCAGGGAATGCCTCTGTGCATTATTAAACAGCATAAATCAGTTTACACAGGTCCACTGCTGCACAGACTTAATTACTTCAGCTTCTCTGCACTATTTTTGAATAGCTTTTTGTGTTGAACTACTCAAAATTTACTCGTATCTGCATTTCACACGAATAAGCAGAGACGATCACAATATCAGTCCGATTTTCTTTTTTTTACTATTGATTAATCTTAACTGATATGCCGTTACCGAGGATTAATGGAGTGATGTGTTTATGATTTTATTCTGTTACGTTCTCTCTCGCGCCCCTGCTGTGGAAATTATGTTGTATGCCATGACAAAATGAGAGGGAAGCTCAGTGTTTATTAGTGGTCCGAATCCATGTCGGCAGATGGAAAATACTCCATGTCAGGGCAGTTTCAGAGGAACTGCGAGGATATTGCACAGTTTGACAGTGGAATTCCAAATGTTATTCTTTGAAACTGCAATACAATTCCAAGGTCCGAGAGTCAATTCACAAATAAAACTCCAAATCGCCATGATCCTAATCACCCCTTCTTGGTAGCTCATGTTCCACGTTGCGTTTTCCAAAAGTGCAGAAGGTAGATTAATATTTTAAAAAGACAAACAGGCTTGAGAATATACATTGATATGCAGGGACAGCTTAGGGAACAGTGTGTTGCCTGCAAGTTTCAAACTTCTTGACATATGTCAAAATAAAACTGGTTAGATGTGCCAGTGAGCTCTCCCGGTGTTGGGTAAGTATATGTGGTGAGCAGTGAGCCTCTCCGAGTTGGGAGATCTTGAGTCCAGCGATGTACCTCCCATAGGATGTGAAGTGTTACCATTGACCTCAGCGTCCTGTGTTACGCAGGGGTTCCTGCACTGCCAAAACATGCCTTGCAACACCTGTTTTACACTTTTTTTTTAAACGCAAAGGGTGGTGGGTGTACGTAACGAGCTGCCGGAGGAGGTAGTTTAAAAAACATTTGGACAGGTACATGGACAGGATAGGTTTAGAGGGATATGGGCCAAACGCAGACAGGTGGGACGAGTGTAGAAGGGTCATCTTGGTCGGCATAGACAAGTTGGGCCGAAGGACCTGTTTCCGTGCTGTATGACTCTAGTTTGAGGATGTGGATACAAGGAACTGCAGATGCTGGTTTACACAAATAGAAAATAAAAGTGCTGGAGTAACTCACCGGGTCAGGCAGCATCTCTGGAGAGCATGGATAGGTGACGTTTCGGGTCAGGACCCTTCTTCAGCCTCACACAGGAACTTTAAGGCCTTGTTCAGAATCCAAGCCACATTGTCAGTCAGTACAGAGTAGAGACAATCATCATTGACATTTAGATGCAACGCAGGAGATCCTGGTGTGGGAACTAATATCACCACTTTCTTCTGAACTTTGGACTAGTTTTAGGGATGGAATGAGAGTAGAAGGGAGTGTGGTTGGTTGCTGACTGTGAAGTAGCTGGGACTAATAAAAGAAAGGGCGGCACAGTGGCATAGCTGGTAGAGCTGCTGCCTCACAGCGCCAGAGACCCAGGTTTGACCCTGACCTCGGGTGCTATCTGTGTGGAGTTTGCACATTTTACTGGCTTGTATACAAAACAAAGCATTTCACTGTACCTCGGTACATGTGACAATAAAGTATCATTGCATCGAAACATTCTGTGAACGCATGTGTTTTCTCCGGGTGCTTCTGTTTCCAAAGGTGTGCGGGTTTGTAGGTTAATTGGCCTCTGTAAATTGCCCTTGGAGTGTTGGGATTGGATGCAAAAGTGGGATAACATAGAACTGATGTCAACAGGCGATCGATGGTGGGTGTGAACTCGGTGGGCCGAAGGGCCTGTTTCCATGCTCTATCCCCAATCTAAATTAATCTAAACTGAATAAAAAATGATGTAAACACTTAGGTCAGGCAGCAACTGTGGTGAGATTAACTATTAATGGTTCCGTTCAGTCATGAATGGTTAGGAAGAAGACCTTTTTTATGAGGCGGTGAAAGGGAAGATCTACGAAGAGGTGAAAAGAGATATCACGTCGCAGAATCTTGCAATCTAATATAGATCCCACCTTTTGTTCGTCTCTTCCCCACTATTCCACACTCTCTGACATCTTTAAATCTAACTTTTTCGATTTCTAATGAAAGGGGTTGACCTGAAATACTTACTCGACTTCTTTACCCGCAGATGCTGCCTGGAGAGTAGAGCTTTTCCAGTCTTTCTGATCTTTTAAAAAAATGTCAGACTTTCAACGGCAGCAGCATTTTATTTTTACATATATATTGATTCAGTCTGTGCCAATACTGGGCAGCTCAAAGAGGAAGGATAAACATGACCCTTGCACATAGGTTTCCCATTGATTCTTCAAATGCAGAATGGATTTGATTAGTGAGGGTGTTTCTCAATTAGTAAGGGTGTCAAAGGTTATGGGGAGAAAGCAGGAGAATGGGGTTGAGAGAGAAAAATAGATCAGCCATCATTGAATGGCAGAGTAGACTTGATGGGCTGAATGGCCAAATTCTGCTCCTATGTCTTATGGACTGCTGAAAATATACATTCAAAGTACAAAATAGAAGTCTTACTTCAGAAGAATTGGAAATATCAGGGTAGATGTTTCAGACCTGATGTCCATTTATGTAGGAGTTTCTTGTGGGTTGTGGTATATTAAGAGCTTATTCAACAATGCAACCATCCTGCCTTCATTTATTTGAAACCCAGAAAGATATTCTCCAACTCTGCTTCATAATATTGAGTGAAAAATACTTTCAATATGGTGTGTATTTGGAAAGCTGCGAAGGACATTTTATATTCAATGAATTCAGAATGCATTACAATCTATTTGAATGAAAAGAAATGGCAGTACAAATTTTTCATAAGAACGATTCACTGAGCCTGAAAATGGGGAAAAAGATAAATAATTACAAATCCTTTTGTAAAATTGACTTTCAAGGGACACAGATGGCAACACATTTAATGAATGGTATATAAACCACACAAATAAATCAGAAATGATAATCAACCTCCGTCACACACTGATTCATCTTGTTCAAATCTGGATATATGGATACTTTTCAACAATTAACACTTTGAGCTAACAAATTATCGCAGTATTCTGTGTAGAAAACTACACTTCCATAATGTCAATAGTTCCACCTATTTCACTTTCACCTACAAATTATAACATATCTAGAACTGGGAGGTTTTGTGGGATCAGAGAGGGTTTAAAATCTTTTAATCTGTCATGAATTATGAAATTGAGGAAGATTAAACAAACAGGTCCACAGGGAACAGGTAGCTTCAGGAGGAGCACTAGTTTTGACAGCATGTCCAATTATCTTAAGGTCCCATAAATGGCGCAGAAGAGACTTCCTGGAACATTTCCCAGGGTTTCATAAAGAGTTTCTTCAACGTTTAGAGTGAAGAAACCAACCCTCTTGAAGGAGGGATTCAGAATCATGGTGGCGAACAAAAAGGATGTTCCCGTCAGTGGAAGCATCAAGGGACTGGGGACAAAGTGGTGGGTAAGAGGTACAAAGAGGACACGAGATGGAAAGCTTGGAGCTTGACCATACTCTAGAGCTAACTGCCTTCAAGGATGATTGTAAAGGTCAATTAGAGGTTTCAGGGGCAATTGTAGAAGCATTTCAAAGACATTTATATGGAAGCAGGAAAAGAGCAGAGGAATGGAGAAGATTACACGACTCTCCAAGAAGGTGGTCTGGCCTCAAACATCTAAATGGCATTCTTCGTAACTAGATAATGTTATGATTACTTAATATCAACTTTATGGGAATGATTCCAGGAATGATTGTATTAACCTGTGATGAGTATTTGACAGTACTGGGCCTGCACTCGCTGGAGTGTAGAAGGATGAAGGGGGACCTCACTGAAACTTACCGAATAGTGAAAGGCCTGGATAGAGTGGATGTGGAGAGGATGTTTCCACTAGTGGAAGAGGTTAGGATCAGAAGCCATAGCCTCAGACTAAAAGGACGTACCTTTAGAAAAGAGAAGTGGAGGAATTTCTTTAGTCAGAGGGTGATGAATCTGTGGAACTCATTGCCAGAGAGGCTGTGGAGGCCATCAATGGATATTTTTAAGGCAGAGATTGATAGATTAATGATAAGTATGATTGTCAGGGTTATGGGTAGAAGGCAAGAGAATGGGGTTGAGAGGGAAAGATAGATCAGCCATGATTGGATGACGGAGTAGATTTGATGAGGCCAAATGGCCTAATTCTGCTCCTATAACATTGGAGAGGAAGATGGGATAGGATAATACAGGAATTATAGACAATAGGTGCAGGAGGAGGCCATTCGACCCTTCGAGCCAGCACCGCCATTCAATGTGATCATGGCTGATCATTCTCAATCAGTACCCCGTTCCTGCCTTCTCCCCATACCCCCTGACTCCGCTATCCTTAAGAGCTCTATCTCAATCTCTCTTGAATGCATTCAGAGAATTGGCCTCCAGTGCCTTCTGCGGCAGAGAATTCCACAGATTCACAACTCTCTGACTGAAAAAGTTTTTCCTCATCTCAGTTCTAAATGGCCTACCCCTTATTCTTAAACTGTGGCCCCTTGTTCTGGACTCCCCCAACATTGGGAACATGTTTCCTGCCTCTAACGTGTCCAACCCCTTAATAATCTTATACGTTTCGATAAGATTTCCTCTCATCCTTCTATATTCCAGTGTATACAAGCCTAGTCGCTCCAGTCTTTCAACATATGGCAGTCCCGCCATTCCAGGAAACAGTCCCGCCATTCCGGGAATTCTACACAGCCCTAAAGAATCCAGTATTTCTCCCACACTGTGGTTCAGCTTACAGTTGAGCCCTACATGTAGGAACATACTTGGCATGAATGATCTGCTCGCCACTTTGTGGCCCATTGGCCACTGTGTGGAGCCTCACACCAAAGGATGGACATTGGCCAATGCAAACGGGGACAAATTGCACCCAGGAATCATCATCTTTAAAGAAAATTCGACCAAGAAAGGAATCTGAAGGGATTGCATCTGGTGTCGCTGGCTGTCAGCATTATTGAGATGAACAAACGAGTTTCAATTCAGAAAGAGCCCAACAGACCACAAGCCATTGACTTTAAAAAGCATATTAACCATTGGAATTGCTTGGTCAAAGTCGGCCCCAGCAATGAAGCAGAGAGTCAATGTGAGGTCAGGTTTTCAGGAGAGCAAAATCTATATTTTCTACATTATTCAAAATTTGAAACCTGCCCAAGGAAAAAAAAAAAACCATGCATTTATTCTGTCACAATACTGTGCTTCTTCGTACGATTGATGACAATTGATCCTTTGGCTGCGTTAATGGAGGATGTGCATATTTAAACATTGCCAGTGCGTCATTGAGTCTTAAAGTGTGGAAACAGGCCCTTCGGTCCAACTTACCCACGCCGGCCAACACGTCCCATCTACACTAGTCCCACCTGCCTGTGTTTGGCCCGTATCCCTCTAAACCTGCCCTATCCATGTATCTGTCTAATTGTTTCGTAAACTTCTACATGTATGTAAAGCGTTGGATTTTTTTTTTGGCACAATTGGCAAAAAGTGCTATGGCACAGGCTGACTGCATTGAGACACTTGCCCTGTGACAGGTACCAATCTTTGCAATTTATTCGAGAAGAGTCATGTGCAGCTGTCAACTGTCAAGAGCTAATTCACACGTGTAATTATTGTTTTATTATCATTTTTTTTCTCTCTCTCTCTCCCCTTGTGCGAGTTTATCACCTTCCAAGCAAGGAAAAACTATATTGATCAGTCCAGGCAATGCAAGGGACTGACAGTCACACCCTGCATCCCACGTCCCCTCCCTCCACGCTATCCCTCAGCTCACCACACCCTCCTACTATCCTGCTAAATGTGCTGAGAAGATCTTTGAGAGGATTTTTTTTGTTTTGTTGTTGAATGTTATTATTTCCCCTTGCCGTTTCTGGAGGGGTTGCCTGGGACAGACAGCTAGCTCTCCGCTTGTCCTCCTGTGTGCAGTCCCGGGTAGCAGCGAACCACCCACACCACTCGCAGCAACTCACACAGGGCAAACTTGGGGAACTAAAACCCACTTGTTCTGCGTTCAATAGTCACGGGGCAAATTTTTTTTTAAAATAGATAAATAATGAAATCATGAAATCTCCGCAAAAACCCCGCATCTCGCTGTTGGTGATGCTCCAGTCGATCCCATCACATTAACATTTTCAATAACCCTTGAGTGCCTCTTAATGTGTTGCGATCCATTTCTGAGAAATGTGTGTCGTTTCACTTTCATTCCAGACACCCCCTCTCTCCCTCCCTCCCTCCATCCAGGGGCAAGGCGAAGGAAGTTATGTGCATGCATCTAGCTCTCTGTGCAAAACATTTGCAGGCAGGGAGAATTGTTTTTTCTCACTCCCACTCTCCCACTCTCCCACTCTCCCTCCCTCCCTCTCTCTCCCCCCACTTTCCCGTCCTTCTTGAGCGCTGTGTGTGCCTGATCTCTCCCTTGCTCTGGCCACTGAATTATTTAAAGTGTTGCATTCTCCCATGCCGGATAAACACTGTGATTATTATTATTTTGTTTTTTATTGTTTAAGAGGTTCCAAGTGGAGGGAGGCATGTGGGTAATGCTGAGGCCGGCACCCAGTGTGTGCCTGGGATAGGATGACGTGAGGAAATGCTGACACGGGTTAAATGCTCCTTGGAGCCAGGGCGAGCAGCTGGTCAAAGCTGTTTGCACTCCGGCTGTCTATGTGTGTGTGTGTGCAAGCCTTTCCTCTCAAAGCCTTCTAGCACAGTGCATGCATTCCGATTGGGCTGTTTGCAAAGACCGACACTCACACCCCATCACTTGAAAGAGAGAGACTGCAGTGAAAAAAAAAAGATTACAGGACAACTCACCGCTCTTTATTCTCATCTGCTCCATCTGTGTGCATTTTATTTTATTGCTACATTAATCTCCCCTCCCCACCTTTTTCCCTCCCCTCCCTCCCTCCCTCCCTCCCCCCCCCCCAACCCGATTATTTCCCCCCTCTCACTTTTTTTTTTGTTGTTTTTTTTCTCTTCTTGCTTTCTTGTTAGTTTGGAGAAGGAGCTACACAAATCCTGGAATGGCTCAAACTGCCCTAAACTGACATATGATTTCAGTTTCATCTGACTGATTTAGTTCTGCCAAATAAGGGGCAAAAAAAAAACAACAAAAAAAAGTCAAACGAGAACTATACAGTCGACTCTGACCACACAAGCTCAGCTGAGAAAAGAAAAAAAAAGGAGCCGTTTGCTGCAGATCACAGCTAGCGTAATACTGCTGAGAGAAGAGAGACAAAGAGGGAGTGAGAGAGAAGATAAAGAAGAGAACCACCTTACCTTCAGTCAGAGCCAGGGAGCCCAAGAGAGTGAGGGATTCTGGTGGCCGCTGATCATTCCCTTCCATTGAAGATACTGACAACCCTGGGTTTCGAAATGATGATGTATTTTTGGGTAGGTACACCTTGGAACTATTATTCCACGTTAAGTAGCTCTCAGCTTTTGTTCAAATGCACTGTTAGCTCTGCCAAATTTATTGCAGATGTTTAATATGACACAGACTCTATTAGTTCACGGGGAAAAGGGGTTAAATGTTTGGTAGTTGCCTGCTTTAATCCCCCCTCTCCTTCAGTGGCATTAACATTTGTCTGCAGGGTTGAAAGACCGAACCTCCTGGATTTCATGATGTGGTTTACGCTTGTTATCGTTATGTTGTCTGTGCTGGAGGAAAACTTTGTATTTCTGCAAGAAACGAACAGGCAGTGCAGTAAAAAAACAAAAACGAATGCAATTGGAAGTTGTCTCGGAGCCGCTGGCTGGTTTGAATATAACCATTAGACAGGACACCATTCATCAGTGGTCTGTTGCTTTGGAATTTTTTTTAAAATGCCAGGATATTAAGCAGAACATTCTTCCAAATGCTACATTGTTTTTGTTATTAATTGTTGAATTGAGAAATCGTCTTTATTGAGATTTAGAAAACACTGCACATTGGTTCCTTTTTGTGGAAATATAAATTTGGTTTGCAATTTTGGACTCTTATAAAGTGTTGAGTTTGCTGTCTTTTGGTGGTTAGTGTCATATAGTTGGCTGGCCTGTGAGAATAATCAAATGCACAGGCACTTGGTTGCTTTCTGCGGGCATTTGAGCAGAGGTTCAGTTTGCTGGTGGTTTCACTGTTCAGAACACAATTTCTTGTGCAATGAAAGGGCAAGAGGGCAGGGTAAGCCCAAATGAAACGGGTTAATTCTTTCCCCCTTTTTCTTCCATTTCCTGCTGAAAGTTTAACCTGTCCCAGAACATGCTGGTCTTTTATTGACAACATTTCATCAGCTGCTGCCCCACTCAGAGGGGCTTTTGTGGGTAACAGACTGCAATATGGTTGGAATTCAAATGTCTGATGTTACTAACAAAGGTTTTACAATAGAACCATGACCCTACCCTGTCCTGACACATTACGCTTGCAAAACATATAAAACCCTCATCGGGATGATTGGTCAAATTTGTTACATTGGTTCAGTAATCATTCTGAATATGTTTTCACTGTTCTCACACAAACCTGAACGACATCTTACAGAGATATTGACTAAGCATTTGTGGTATAAATAATTCCCAGTAAAATTAAACATGTTTGGTGATTGTAATGTTTTTAATAATGATAAAAAATGTATCAAGATGTGACTGAAGAAATATTTGTGTAAAAATAATTGTAGTTCCTTAGTAGTTTCAAAGTTAGATGTGAAATTGGATTAATAGTGATCTCACAGACCTTCTGTCCGTATTATCCTAACATCATAAGTAAAATCCACAGCTCAAAATCTATTCCAGAACTAGGAACTAGTTTGGGAGTAAGTGTCTTATTGAAGTTAGCAATGACCTTTTAAAACCAATCTGTGTCTGTAACCCTGATATGACTCCCCTGATATGTACATCAGGCCTGTAGAGATATATCTCTAGGAGTATTTCACTTTACGATTGTTATCTCAACAGGTTTAGGGTTAAAAACCGAATAGGCATTTTGTTTAAATTATTAATGCAATGCATGATGAAGGCACCACAAACACTGTCACCAAAAGTTTACATTTTCAAGAATATCTTGTTTGCACACAGTAGTCAGCTGGCAGTGTAAAAAGGATGCTTCCTGGATGTTATTCCGTGACTCCATGACTTTGGTTATTCTGTAATAAAGCTGAAATAGTTTGATAGATATTTTAACATTGTAATTGGAGGTGCTCGCTGTGTATGTGTTTTGTGTGTGCGTTTGTGTGTTGTGTGCGTTGTGTGCAAAGACGTAAATCTGTCCATGCACTCAGGTGTGTGTTGGTGATGGGTTATTTGTGCCCGTCGTGTCCCGACATTCCACCTCACCTGTGGAAAGCCTGCAATGCCATTCCTCGCTCTCCTGGCATCCAGTGAACCCTGTGCCTGTTGGAACGGCGTGAACAGATATGGGCGCAGTGGCTTTTTTTTGCCATGAACATTGAGTTCCCCACTGTAATCAGAATTCATGTCTTGCTAGCACCCAAAGTTCCCATCATTCTTACCTAAGGGGATCAAAGCCCTGAGCATCTTAGTTACAATGTAAAAGTATTAAATTAGTCTACTTTTAAATCGTGACTAAGGAGGGCAGAGGATCAGAATTTAAATCAAATTCATGTGAACATTAAAAAATATGGGAAATCTATTTAATTTTACTTGTAGCTCTCAAAGTGACTGGAATGTGCATACATGCAGCAGAAGATTTTTTCCTTGTATTATAATTTTACCCATTATTGTTTAACAACAAAATTGATTTTTTTGTGCATGGATACAATTTGAATGTGATTTTGCAAATGCAATAGTGTTTGACTCCAGGGAGTAAAAATTGCCCATGGATTTTATTCTTTAATAATGGAGCTCTAACTTTGCAGGCATTCAAAAATAGATTTACTCTGAAAGCGAACATATTGTCCCTTTGGTTTTCAACGTTCAATGCTTGTCGCACATTACTTTTCAATTTTTTAAAAATATCATTGTAGTTTATTTCTTCTTATTTTGCTTTATTAACCAGTATGGCGGGTCTTTGAATCGAATGATTTAGGATTTTATTTAAAAAGGAAGGCTAAGATTATTATCCCCCACTGCCCCGCACTAAGACATTAAAGTCAAAACCTGAAGAGGGGAACGGTGATGACTGAAATACCTAATTAACGAGAGGATAACTTAATAAAATGATTTGATAACTCCTGAGAATGCTTTTGTTGGCATGCACACTTGCATATTGTGAATGAATTTGCCTTTTGGTGCCAGTGTTGTCAGATCTGTAAGTGTGCTGTTCCAAAAATATATATTTAATTTAACTTACTAAATAAAAAAAATAGTGATCAATGAGGTCTCTACAGAATAAGATGTATCTTTACAGTTCTATACAGAACAGTCGGTTCCCAGAAGCTAACAACACATTGACATAACCATTTGCAAAATATTCTGCACTTCAGTGTTTCTCAGACAGAATGTATTGCGCTTTTCTTCACTAAATGCAATGCCGTGTGCCATTTCCTTTTAAAACGTTTATTTAGCTCAGATCTGAGGTATTATATACTGATGTTTCAGGTTACAATCCGGGAAAGAGAGGTAGTCGAGTAAAGAAAATCAAAATGAGGGAGAATACTGTGACACAATTCTTGTCTGTTTGACACTCTTTGATGGTGTTCTATATTTTATTTGGAATGAAACTGTGGATGTCATCATTCCTTGTGTGTTTTTTTTTCTCTCTGCAGTATTGCAATGCTACAATATTCGCACAAAACTGACAGTGTAGCCGTAAGGCACAGTGTCCCAATCAGTCCACCGATAATTCAGAAGAGTTAAATGATTTTTGCATTCCTGGGCTATGAGTATCCTGTCCAGCATTCAGCTCCAGGCTTTGAAACAATTCTGCTTGGGGGGGTCAGGTACAGACCCTTGGATTTTGATCCGAGTCACAAACATATCAGAAGGAAAGGGACGATCAATGTAAGACTTAGAAATGAACCGATGCGGCAAAGATTAGATTTTAGGGTGTAAATTTTATATTTTACGTGCAAGAGTTAAGAAAGATAATTCACAGTGACCGCAGGAATGGATATCGCTCAATAACCAAGGCTCATTCTAACTCCATATAATTTTACACAGAGGGTGGTGGGTATATGGAACGAGCTGACAGAAGAGGCACTTGAGACATGTACTGTGACAGTGTTTAAAAGGCATTTGGACAGGTACTTTGATAGGAAAGTTTTAGAAGGAGATGGGCCAAACATGGGCAGGTGGGACTAGAGTAATTGGGGCATCTTGGTTGACGTGGCCGAGATAGGCGGAAGGACCCGTTTCCGTGCTCTATGACCCCATAAAACCATTGATGCCATGACCTGTAGTTTTGTCGTGGCTCAAACCTGTTGAGGTCCTCTGATACTGGGTGGCAGGTGTTGTATCTCAATTCTGCATGCCCACCTTGTGCTCAACGGGGTGTCTCGCAGGGTATTGGTTGGCCAGGCTGCTCAACATGTGATCAATCAACTCAAGAATCAAGAGTGTTTCATTGTTATGTGTACCAACAACTGAACAATAAAATTCTCATGTGCTGCATGAGCTTAACTGGCCTGTAAACATAGTACTCGTAGATAACCCAATAAACAAAATTAATTCAATAAATTAAAAAAGCCAATATTAGTGCAAAGAGACCAGAGTCCCTTGTGGAACCAAGAAAGTTAGTTCAGAGTTTAGTTGGTGTTTGCAGTGTTCAGAAGCCTGATGGTTGTTGGGAAGTTGTTCATGTACCCGGTGGTCACAGTTTTCGGACTCCTGTACCTTCTTCCCGATGGCAGGAGTGAAATGAGAGCGTGGCCAACTGTGGTGTGGGTCCTTGATGATGCTGGCTGCCTTTTTGAGGCACCCAGCATCAAAAACCTACCCTCAGACTCCTTGCAAAGACGTGCAACTAACATCGTCGATGAGTGAGCGAGAGGGAATGGGAGTAAATGAGATAGCGAGGAGGAGAGAGATGGGATAGAATAGACTGACAATGTAAAACAAAAAGCCTGAAAAGCAAAGACCTGATGTTACAATTTTTTAACTGCAGAATACAAAACCCATCTGCATACAGCACTCTCTGCTTTGTTTGGCTCCTTTTGTGGACAGCGTGAAACTTCTGATCTGTTGTTAAGCCTCACGATATAATATGATGTTATGAACTGCTATTTCGGAACATTATACCGTAATGTTTACAGTTTCCTGAAGTAATCAAAATACATGTCATAATTCATTTAGCATTGATTATCTCCTGGTTTCTTCATGACATTGGAGTGTGAAATTGTCATTCTGCTGCGAGCTGCAATTTCACACAGCCTCCGAAAGGTAACCTAACAGTACAAATGAGTATTATCACAGCGGAGCGTTGAGCAAGAATGTAATCCCTGTTAACAGCGATAACAGAGTGACCTGTGGAAAGCCTCGAGATAGGATCTGTGTTACTGAAAGCAGAATTGGAGCTGAGGGCACTGGGGGATGTGTAAAGGATTGGGGCTGTGCGATGATGGGAGGAGATAGCAGAAAATAACAAACAAAGTCGGCACAAGAACTGAGAGAAGGGCAGGAAAGGGAAATTGTAAAGCAAATGGGGCTTCTCGATTGTGATCTCTTTCCTCTAATCTACATAAGGAAGAAATCGCCCCGGTTAGAAATAGCAAGGGTCTTGTAGGATGGACAAGATTTAACCATCGATATACCCAATTTTCCCAGTATTGTTATCCCTCACCAAGCCCTGGGTAATTGAAAGCCTTTCACATTGCAGCAATGGAAATTGGGTGCAGGAGGGAACGCTATAACTAGCGTTAACTATAAAGATACAGCTTCCCACACCTGCAGCACGCCATCATGTAAAATTAGGAAAGTTGCTGGACTATGACTTGGGTAGTGATCAATTTTAAGCCAGTTTAAGCAGCCGTCTTGTATGTCAACTTGTAATAGCGATGGCGTAGCTGGTAGAGCCGCCGCCTCACAGCACCAGGGACCCGGGGTCGATCCTGACCTCGGGTGCTGTCTGTGTGGAGTTTGCACTGTGTTCCCTGTGACCACGTGGGTTTCCTCCGGGTGCTCCGGTTTCCTCCCATATTCAAAAGACGTGGGGGCTTGTAGGTTAATTGGCGTCTGTAAATTGTCCCTGGTGTGTAGGAAGTGAATGTGAAAGTGGGAAAAATAGAACTTGTGTGAACGGGTGATCGATGGCCAGCATGACCTCAGTGGGCTGAAGGGCCTGCTTACATGCTGGATCTCTAAACTAAGCTGAGGTACAAACTTCCCATTTCCTGTGAGAAGTCGAGCAATGATTTTAGTGTGCTGAATTTATCCACCTTGTCATTCAAGATTTTGACTGAAGTACTAATGTATATTTTTGTTTTTGAATATTGACCACAGCTTTGGTACCAAAAGTCATGGTATTATATGAACTCATTAGAGAGGAGTAAATTATTATTTAATTGAACAATTAATCACCTTCTCTGCTTAATCTTTTAGTGTTGGCATCTGTCGCATGTTACATGTTTCTGCCTGTTACTATTATTTATTTTGTGTAGTCTAGTGATTTCAATAAATGACTTTAAAAATTGCCAATAATTAAATGATTCACAAAGTGGCTGGGAATTTCTTTCCAGTGGTTTGAGTATCCAACCCCTTGAATTGTAGTGATTTTATTGCAAACTTCCCTTATCCTTAGGAACTTCCAGAGCCAGATTAAATGATAAAGGCACACTTTACAGCTTCAAGCAGAGTACTTTCTTCAAAAGTATTATTGCTGCTTGAAGTGCAATCTGAAAAAAAAATGAGCAGCAAACTGTTAGGATCAGTAAGTTCACTTCAGGTTCAATATCACGGGATTCCACATTTTCCATGCATTAACGGACAACATCTACCACTGAATATCCCTCAATAGTCAAAATAGAAAAAATGGGACCTGAGATTCACTCCAAAATACCTGTTGTTTAGTCAGAGGGGGGTGAATCTGTGGAATTCATTGCCACAGACGGTTGTGGAGGCTAAGTCAATGGATATTTTTAAGGCGGAGATTGACAGATTCTTGATTAGTAAGGGCATAGGGGGGTTATGGGCAGCAGGCAGGAGAAGGAAAAATAGATCAGCCATGATTGAATGGCGGAGTAGACTTGATGGCTGAATGGCCTAATTCTGCTCCGTGAACTTATGAACTTTTCTGACAAAGCAATTTTAGGTAACCTTTCGCAGCCACCTCACCTCCCCTTCACCTTTCTCCTCTCCTCCCATCCCCTTCCCTTGTGCCCCACATGGACTCGCACCTTTTTCTCCCCTCCCCCTTCACCTCCACCCACATTCCTTCCTCTGGCTTCACAATTTGCATTTCTACAATCCTTTTGTCTCATACCCCTCTCGCCTATGTCCACTGATTACCTGCCAGGCTTTGTCCTGCCCATCCTCTTGTCTCAGCTTCCCCCCACCCCCACCCCCAGCACAATCAGCCTGAAGAAAGGCCCCAACACAAAACGTCACCGAGACATGTTCTCCAAGGCTGCTGACTGACTCGCTGAGTTAGACTTTAAATCTTTAGAGATGCCATGTGGAAAGCAGGTCCACCCACTCCATGCCGACCATCGACCACCCCGTACACTAGCACTGTCCTACGCACTAAGGACAATTTATAGAAGCTAATTAACCTACAAACCTCCTCGTCTTTGGAATGTGGGAGGGAACCAGAGCACCCGGGGAAAACCCACGCAATCACTGGGAGAAAGTGTAAACTCTACACAGACACCACGCGAGGTCAAGATCGCAACTGGGTCTCTGGCGCTGGAAGCCAGCAACTCTACCGCTGTGCCGCCCACTAAGTTACTCTGGCACCTTTTGTGAGAAGAACGGGTTGTACATGGGTTGCTGTCTTTAATCTGACATTTTGTACACCGGTAGCAAGAGCAAAAAGCTCTTAAGCACTCTGGGCCTTCAATGAGGCAGTGCTGCAGTGCCAGTCATTCACGTGGTATTCAGCTGGCTACATGCAGTTAAGGAGCTGGGTCATTGTATTTCCTGTCCACCA
Organism: Rhinoraja longicauda; assembly: GCF_053455715.1. Lineage (NCBI taxonomy): Eukaryota > Metazoa > Chordata > Chondrichthyes > Rajiformes > Arhynchobatidae > Rhinoraja > Rhinoraja longicauda. The sequence goes on from NC_135958.1 coordinate 59,860,059, forward strand.
TTGCCGGTCTCCTCTCTGCTAGCGAGGTGGGGGGGGGGGGGGTGGGGGTTCCAGATCATTGGAAGGAGCCTTCTCTCAGTCACGGCTGCATGGCGTAAGTAATGTGTTGGTGTGGGAGACAATGGCATTCTCGATGTGTTGAGCAAAACAAATGATGACAGGTTTGATTAAAAGTAGCTGTTTCTGTTCTGACTCCATTACTGTTCAGCATGTTAGCGACTGTCACAATGAGATATTTACTCACTGCGGATAGCAACTTCTTGGCAAGGATGCAGCATGGCAGAGCAGAGGGGAAAAGGCAAAGTGGAGAGGTACTACCGGAAGTTTGAACGTGTTAATTAGTAAGTTCCGACGTCAGGTCAAGTCTTTGGTCCTTCATGGTTTTCTGGACTGTCAGACCACTTTTAAACCTGAAATATCAGGCAACCTATATGTGGATGTTAATTCAAGTAAGAGTTAATTGTGAAGATAGACACAAAATGCTGGAGTAACTCAGTGGGTCAGGCAGCATCTCTGGAGAAAAGGAATAGGTGACGTTTTGGGTCAGAGTTAATTGTGAAGCTTTTAAGATGATACGACAATTTTACGCCGGCAACCTTGATATTGCCTTGCAAATATGATTTGGACATATTGCTAACAGTAACAAACGTGCAGTAATCTTGCGTAAGATTGCCACAAGTGCCAAGAATCAATAGAACTCAAGAGCGTTTTGTCGTCATGTGTCCCAAAATGGAGCAATGAAATTCTTACTTGCAGCAGATATGTAAACATAGCACTCTGTAAAACCCATAATAACCAACAAAATAAAGTTCAGTATATTTAGATTTTTTTTTTAAACCTGACAAATAAATAAATAATAATAATGCAAAGTAACTCAGCGAGTCACGCAACATCTGTGGAGGCAATGGACAGATAATGTTTCAGGGTCATCTCTTCGATCTGAAGAAGGGTCCCAACCAGAAACGCCATCTGTCCATTTTTGTTCCACATATGTTGCCTAACCCACTGAGTTGCTCCAGAACTTTGTTTTTTTGCTCAAGATTCCACCATTTGCAGTCTCTTGTCTCTCCAATAATCTTGAGTTATGCATTTGAGAATGATTTAAGTTCACTGTAATTGCCTCTGGGACATTCAAATTGGATAGGAACCAGCTGTGATTCCTAATATGCAATGAATTTATCGTTCTCGCTTGGCATGGTGGTAGGGTGTTCCAATTGGATTCAGTGCCTCAAGACTAGGAGCCATAGCAGTCAGTCAAGATTTTATTTTGGCTCAGAAAATGGGTGTGAGCGGATGATTAATGGTCAGCGTGGACCTGGTAGGCCCAGGGTCTGTTTCCATACTGTATCACTAAACTAAAACTACATATGTTTGGCTGGTGAGGACTGATTCAAATGAATTACCCAATCCACCCCTGGTCTGTAACTGTGCCAAAACCCTCTTCAAAGACTCTTGCACAAAACTGTATTCACTTATTCTCTAAAACTATTTGCAATTTCTGACATTTTCAATTTCACTCTCTCTGCCACCATCCTAGTGCGTTCCAACATTAGACAATGATATTTCCAGAGTGCAAGTCCAAATCCTTGTCCTTTTAAAACATAGAACATCGAACAGTACAGCACAGGAACAGGCCTTTTGGCCCACAATGTCTCTTCCAATCATGATGCCAAGACCATCTCTTATCTGCCTACACATAATCCATATCCCTCCATTCCCTGCATATCCATGTCGTAGAGTCAGACAGCACTGAAACAGGCCAAATTCGTCCATGCCAACCAAGATGCCCCATCCGCCAGTCCCATTTGATCCAAATCACTCCAAACCTTTTCCATCCACGTACCAGTCTTTAAAAATGCAGTTATTGCACCTACATAGAAAATAGGTGCAGGAGTTGGGCATTCGGCCCTTCGAACCTGCACCGCCATTCAATATGATCATGGCTGATAATCCAGCTCAGTAACCTGTACCTGCCTTCTCTCCATACCCCCTGATCCCTTTAGCCACAAGGGCCACATCTAACTCCCTCTTAAATATAGCCAATGAACTGGCCTCAACTACCTCAGCTACCTCTTCTTGTAGCTCGTTCCATATACCCACCACCCTCGAAGTGAAAAGAAATTGCTACTTGGGTTCCTATTAAATCTTTCCCCTCTCACCTTGAAGCTTGGTCCTCTGTGCCTATCTTAACTACCGCTATCGTATCTCCCTCACTGCCAGCAGCGGTTTCCACCCGCCACACCACCCTCTGTGTAAAAGACTTGTTCTGCCCATCTCCTTTAAACTTTGCCTCTCTCTTAGCTTAAAGATATACCCTCTAGTATTTGAGACTTCCATCCTGGACTTGTAATAATATCATCTGGATCAAATTTTGAAAACTGGAGTTTTCTGCACTTCTATTCTTTGTCATTGAGAGAACCATTTTGTGTTAAGATGCCAGGCACAATAAATACGTACACATCATGATATGCAGGGCCTTGAACAATGAGACTATAAGCACTGCAAGATACTTTGCAATTTTCCCTGGATTGAAGCCTTCCCAACAATAATTTAAAAAGCAATGTTTTACAACCTTCTTCACATCAGTGGTGGGAATTATCTCTCCCACAGGTTGGTAATTGCAATCCCATGACACAACCATCAGCCTCACTTCCCCGTGCTCTTGAGCTTTCTTGCCAAATAATTGTACACAGATGATTGAGACATAAAACTGAACAGCAGAAAAAAAAAGTTTAACAAACTAAAATTGAATCAAGCTAGACAGAATTTTTTTGACGAAAGATAAAATAGTTGTTTGACTAAATTTCACTTAAGTCAGAGGCTAAAATTCAGGGCAAGACACAAAGTACTGGGGGAAGTCAATGGGTGGGGCAGCAGCTGTGGAGGACATGGATAGGCGACATTTCAGGTCAGGCCCCCATATTCAGAACGGCGCCGCAACGTAGCAGTTGAGCTGCTGTCTTACAGCGCCAGAGTCCCGGGTTCGATCCCGACCTTGGGTGCAGTCTGTATGGCGTTTGTACGTTTTCCCTGTGACTGCTTGGGTTTCCTCTGGGTGCCCCGGTTTCTTCCCACACTCCAACGACATACAGGTGAATTGGCTTCAGTAGCATTGTAAATTGTCCCTAGTGTGTAGGATAGTGCTAGTGTACGGGGGGTGGTCGCTGTGCACTTGATAGGATGAAGGGCCTGTTTATCATAATCATATTCATAATCGTAATCATCATAATCATACTTTATTAGCCAAGTATGTTTTGCAGCATAAGAGGAATTTCATTTGCCATACAGTCATAACAATAAAAAGCAACAGAACACACAAAATACATTTTAACATGAACATCCACCACAGTGACTCCTCCACATTCCTCACTGTGATGGAAGGCAAAAGAAAGTTCAATCTCTCCCTTCTTTGTCCTCCAGCTTTCGGGGGCCTCTAACCTTCCGTTGACGGGACGATCTTACTCCCTTAGCCGGCGGCAGGCCTTCTTCTTTGGGGCGATCCAACTCCTGCATCGGGGGGGAATCTCAGCTCCCCCGCGCCGGGCGATCGGTACCCTGGTCGGGGCTTGTCGAACGTCGTGCGGCTTTTGGAGCTTCCCGACGTCAGTCTCAACCCGAGACTGCAAGCTCCTTAATGTTATCTGTATCTTTAAAGTTTAAAGTCAAAAGTACTGGAGGAACTCAACGGGTCAGGCAGCATCTGTGAACATAGTAGGAGGGAGGAAACAGGTAAAGAGAAGTTGGGTCGCGACAAAGCCTGGCAAGTGAGAGGAGTTTGATAAACAGATGGGTGGAGTAAGCCATAAAGGCTGGAGGTGAAAAGGAGGCAAATGGGTGTCAGATAAGGGAAGAAGAGGCATGAAGTGTGAAGCCAGAGGGAGGGATGTAGGTGGAAGGGGATGGGGGGGGGGGGGGGGAGGAGGGAGAAGGAACGAAGGGAAGGATGGTGCGAATGGGGTGGAGGAGCACAAGAAAGATAGTGTAAGGGGTTAGTACATAGAACATGGAACAGTTCTGCACATGTACAGGCCCTTCGGTCCACAATGTCTGTGCCGAACATGATGCCAAGATCAACTCTCATCTGTCTACACGTAAGCCATACCATTCCATTCCCTGCAAAATCCACGTGGCTATCCAAAAGTCCTGGAAGTCCAAAGGGTGATACTTAAAATAAGAGATTTCAATGTTCCTGCTGTTGTGTTGTAAGCTACCCAAGTGGAATATGAGATGCTGTTGCTCCGGTGGCATTACAGAGGTACAGCCGGTAGAGCTGATTCCTCATAGCACCAGGGACGATCCTCACTTTGGATGTTGTCTGTGTGGAATTTGCAAGTTCTCACTGTGACCTCGTGGGTTTCCACCAGGTGCTCTGGTTTTACACGGCATCTCAAAGACGTGCGGGTTTGTAGGTTAATTGTTCTCTGTAAGTTGCCCCTAGTGTGTAGGGAATGGATGTGAAAGTGTGATAACATAGAACTAGTGTAAATGGTTGGTCAACAGTCGGAATGGACTCGATGGGCTGTAAGGCCTGTTTTCATGCTGCATCTCTAAGTACAGACTCGCCTATCCATGTTCTCCAGAGATGCTTCCTGACCCGCTGAGCTACTCGAGCACTTTGCATCTATTTTTGTAAACCAGCATCTGCAGTTCCTTGCTTCTTTTACCTTGCACCTGTATCTGTACACTGTAGACGGCTCGATTGTAATCATGTAATGTCTTTCCACTGACTGGTTGGCACGCAACAAGAAGCTTTTCACTGTACCTCGGTACACGTGACAATAAACTAAACTAAACTACACTCAGGGTTAATTCCTCTTGATTTACTGCTGAGGTTTCTGTCCAAAATAGCTCAGCAAGTATCTGCTCTGGTGCTACCAGATATGACAGCGTTTACATTGTAGGATGCAGCTAAGGATCGAGGTATTTGTCCCACGTATGCAGCAGGGAGGCTGGGCCTGCTAATCCGTGCTGCTGTTGACATCTTGTTTATGTCCCGGTGCTAACTGAAGGGCCACTCCTCTCCCCAAGCAGCAGCATTATCAGATAGATATTGCTGAGTGCAGCTAAATTGCAAGGAGCAATCAATAGAATTGAAACTTCCAAATTGAAAAGTAAACGTATTGCGATCTGACTTTCTCTCAGGAAGGGGTTGAATTTACAAAGCAGTTGGTTAAAATATCCCAAGATGCTTAAAACTGCAGATTGGAGCAAGGAAAGGCTATTGATCCAATACTTTGTGCAATTCCCTTGAATGTTAGTGGCAAAAATGTTAAGTAACTCATCGAACATGGAACGCGACATAGAAACAGGCCCTCTGGCCCAATATGTCCGTGCCAAACATGATGCCAAGTTAGACTAATCTCTTCTGCCTGCACATGATCCATATCCCTCCATTCCCTGCATATCCACAGGGATTCTCCTCGCCTTGGGTCATATGTTGCTGGCCATGATTTGTCCCGCCACTTCTCTCTTCCACTATTTTTTTCTTGCTACTCCCTACAATCAGACTGCAGAAGGATCCCGACTCAAACTCTCCTCACATATTAGCTGCCAGGCTTTGGCCTACCCCTCCCCTCTTCCAGCTTTCTTTCTTCCCCCTCACCCCTACAATCAGTCTGAAAAAGGCTCCCGGCCCGATATGTCACCCATCCATTTTCTCCAGCGATGCTGCCTGACCCGCTTAGTCACTCCAGCACTTTGTGTTTGTCCTTTGGTATAAACCAGCATCTGCAGTCTATCGCTTGTCGGTATGGACTGGTCGGAGATCACTGGTCAGTGCAGACTCGGTGGGCCGAAGGGCCTGTTTCAGGCTGTATCTCTAAACTAAACTAAAAACTAAATGCCACCCCTGGCAGCAGGTTCCAGCCACTCGCCACATTCTGTGTGTTTTAAAAATAAACCCTGCCCCCTACATCTCCTTTAAACTTTGCCCTTTTCCATCTGTGACTGGCAATGTTCTGACTGCAAGTTGGATAGAAGTCCAGGCAAGATGTCAATAAACTGGGGGCAGAAAGCATTGCAAATTGGGATGGATGTTTCAGCTTACTACCTTTTCAAACGCATCAGGATTGCAGTATGTAATACACACTCCGATGAACAAAATGGATGGAAATCACTCAATCAATTCCTTGAATCCATGTAAAGCCCATCTTGTGAAGTACTTTGCTGCAGGTTTATTACTCAACCTCGAATATTCTACGCTTCAACATGCAGAGGTTGTTTCACCTGATCTAGCGGGAGAACTGGCGTTGGTGTGTAGGGGTTTGTTTCATTTAACTGTTTGGATCCTTGCAGTGCAATTTTGCTCTGCTCCAGCTCCCACGCCTCACACCAGTTACATTCCATAAACCATCACTGCACTGATAAATCCTGTTAATCCTTTTCTAATATTGGCTTTGGAGTATTCATGACAAAAGCAGCTCACGCAATGTAACAAATGCACAAACATGATGCGTATTTGGACTAGAATATTGCTTACTTGCAGCAAAATCCTGCAAAGATGTTTCCTAAGAGTGTTCCCACTGAAAATCAAAAGAACTCCAGATGATGAAAATCTGAAATAATATCTGAAAGTGCTGGAAACACCCAGCAGGTCAGGCAGCATCTGTGGAAAGCGAAACCGTTACTGTTTCGCATTAAAGTCTGTTCAATTGACAGTGAGCTATAAAATGAGATGTTAGGGTGGATGTTAAGAGGTAGATTTTAAGGAGGAAGGAGAAAGATATTGAGGTTTAAGGGAGGAATTGTACAGGATGTAGCTGAAGCCACACGTAGATGTCAGGTGACCAGATTTTGCGTTACTCAAGCGGTCACAATTGGAGGAAAGTGGATACTTGTCAGTGTGAGGGAGTTTGTCAAAATAGACTGGAGTGACACCATTGCAGATTTGGAAACGTAGATGCTGTAAATTTTCAAAACGTGGTACAGTACAGCACAGGAAAGAGCCCTTTGGCACACAACGTATGTGCTGAACTTAATGCCAAGTTAAACTGATCTTATCTGCCTGTACACGATCCATATCCCTCTATTCCCTGCACTTCCATGTGCCAGTTTAGTTTAGAGATACAGCACGGAAACAGGCCATTCGGCCCACAGAATCCATGCCGACCAGCGATCCCCGCATACTAACACTATCCTGCACACAAGGGACAATTTACAATTTTGCCGAAGCCAATTAACCTACAAACCCGCCCATCCTTGGAGTGTGGGAGGATACTGGCACACCCGGAGAAAACCCACGCGGTCACAGGAAGAACGTACAAACTCCATACAGACAGCACCTGTCTGGAAAGTTATTTATGCCACCGGAGCATGAATGTCCCTGAAACATTACAGTTTAGTGTAGATTTTACTCCACTGTGGCACTGAAAATCAAGGGGGCATCTTAAGTCATTGTATCGAAAGGATCTCTCAAGTACAGTTCTTGTCATATTGGACAGAAAGCTTGATGCAACTTCTAGGTGCAAAGAGAATAAAATATTGAATCTGCCTCTGTTGTCGCCTCCAATACTGATAGAAGGATCAAAACAATTTTACTCAAACACTTTTGCATCCTAGAATTCTGTTTGTGACACCCAATTGTTTACACGGTGTATTTAATTTAATTTTTTTGATGCAATCACAATATAGGACACAGAAAATTAATACAATTGTGGGAGGAATATAGCAATGAATATTTTAGTTTTGACGGAACTTTGTTTCCAATTTAATTGGGATTTTTTTTTGTACGTTCCCTCCTGGAGTTTTTTAATAATTCTCTGTTGCTTCCAGTTTGAAGTTGTTCAAACCAGCATCGAGCTCCAGACTTGTATGCCTTTTTATCGTGGAGTGTTATATCATTATCTTCCTCAGCTTTCATTGTGTCACAAACCTCTCGTCTGATCCTAGAGTCTGGCGGGTGAGTTGTTTTCAGATAAGTGGCAAGGTTCTGGGGAAAGGTTTTGAGCAACAGTCTATTTCTCTTCCATGTAGAGACAAGGAGCTGCTGATGTGGTTTATAAGAACGAAAGACACAATGTGCTGGATTAACTCAGCGGGTCAGGCAGCATCCCTGGAGAGAATGGATAGGTAGCGCAGCGGTAGAGTTGCTGCTTTACAGCAAATGCAGCGCCGGAGACTCAGGTTCGATCCTGACTACGGGTGCTGTACTGTAAGGAGTTTGTACGTTCTCCCCGTGACCTGCGTGGGTTTTCTCCGAGATCTTCGGTTTCCTCCCACACTCCAAAGACGTACAGGTATGTAGGTTAATCGACTGGGTAAATGTGAAAAGATTGTCCCTAGTGTGTGTAGGATAGTGTTAGTGTGTGGGGATCGCTGGGCGGCGCGGACTTGGTGGGCCGAAAAGGCCTGTTTCTGCGCTGTATATATATGATATGATATGATAATGTCTCGCCTCGGGATTCTTCTTCCGACCCGAAACGTCTCCTGTACACGTTTAAATTCCTGGATTAAATCTGGTCCCAATATTTAAACTGGAGAGAGCCTCCGATTGAAGTAGATATTTATAATTTTTGAAGGTTTATTTTTGGTTTCTTCGAGAAATTTTCTTTTGAATTTGATACCTCAATCAGCTGCCATTTTCCTGCACCATTTCGAGAACACGTTGGCTGGATCCAGAGCAGCAAAACTGGCTCAGCACTGACATACATACAAGGAACTGCAGACGCTAGCTTATACTATAGATAGACACAAAGTGCTGGAGTGGGTCAGGTGGCATTTCCGGAGAAAATGTCAGGTGACGTTTTGGTTCGGGACCCTTCTTCAGACTGAAAGTAGTTCAGTAGTTGGCTTCAGTCCCAACCCAAAAGATTACCTGTTCCTTTTCTCCAGAGATGCTACCTGACCCGCAGAGTTACTCAAGCACTTTGTGTTTATCTTTAGTTGTATCTAATGTTCAACCACCATTGATTTTATGAGTTTAGCTTTAACGATATAGGGTAGAAACAAGCCCTTCGGCCCATCGAATCCACGCCGCCCATCGATCGCCCATTCACATCGGTTCTGTGTTATTCCAAATTTTCATCCACTCCCTACATGTTAGGGGTAATTTACAGAGGGCCAATTAACCTACAAACCCGCACCTCTTTGGGACGTCTCAACAAATTGTCTGTGTGGGAAAAGTTGCCCCTCGGGTTCCTATTAAATCTTTCCTCCCGTTGCGCTAATCCTATGTCCCCTATTCTTGATTCCAATACACTGAATCAAAGACTGTGAATTTACCCAATTATTTCTCTAATGATTTACAATGATGTGGCTAGGACTTGGGAGACTGAGCTTGGACTGGATGGGACTGTACTCCTTGGAGCATAGGAGGATGAGAGGCGACCTTAGAGAGGTGTATCAGGTAATGGGAACAGAGTCGTAGTCCTTAACCCAGGAATTGAGAACAAGACGACATAGATTTAAGGTGAGAGGGGAAATATTTAATGAGGCAACCTTTTCACGGAGGGTAGTGGGTTTGTGGAATGACGTGCATGACTGATGAGCTCACCCCTCAATCTCCTGCACTCCTAGGAAAGAAGTCCTAGCTTGCCCAACCTCTCCCTGTAGCTGAAAACCTTGCATCAGAGGCCACCTAGACTTATACAACACACAAGAATATAAATTATACATAAATTACTAATAAAATTAGTATTTTTGGACCAGAAGTTGTAAATTAGTAATTAGGTCTCAGTATATTAACAAACCGTCAGCTGCATCTGAGCCAGAACAACACGACTTTTTCAGTCTATTTTTAAACGGTGAAACTTTTCTATGAATACCTGATTCTCCTCGATTCACAGATTTCTGTAGATTACCCTGGAGAAAGCTGCAAATCAGCCTCAATGTAGCAGAACAGGTGATCACTGACTGCAAAACCTGGATTTCTGCATTTAGCTGTGTTTCCGTGCAGTCCAGAAGTCCCTAATGAGTTCCTCTACTGTGATAGTGAATGTCATTATTAAAAAGGACATCAAAGTGCTGGAGTAACTCAGCGGGTCAGGCAGCATCTCTGGGGAACGTGGATAGGTGGCTTTTTAGGTTGAAACCCTTCAGACTGATTGAAGGGGGCGGGGTGGGGGTGGGGGGAGAAGAAAGCTGGGAAAGGAGAGAGGCAGGACGGCTGGTAATAGATCGGCACGGACGAGGGTGGTTTCTGACAAGCAGATGGTTGATACAAAAGCCAGAGATGAGAGCAGAAGGTGTGAGACAGGTTTTAGAGAGTTTTGGATTGTCAACCCAGGGGAGGAAAGTAGCAGGAGGGGGAGGGGAGAAATGGGTGAGAGTCCAGGAGGGGCACAGGGGAGGAAAGGTACATAAATAGGGTCGTTTTAGAGGGATATGGGCGGATTGCAGGGGGTGGGACTAGTGCATAGGCAGGAACTGCAGATGCTGGTTTAAACCGAAGATACACACAAAATGCCGGAGTAACTCAGCGGGACAGGCAGCATCTCCGGAGAGAAGGAATGGGTGATGTTTCGGATTGAGACCCTTCTTCAGGCTGATGTCAGGGGAGAGGGTGATACATAGATAAGGAAATGTAAGGTGTGAAACTAGGACAAAGGGTATAGAGATCACGGAAAATGGGGAATAGATCGTTGTTAGTTAGGAGAAAGTAACAACAAAGATAAAAAGTAGCCGGAGAGAGTCAGACTGGTCGGAGAACTGGGAAGGGGGAGGGATGGAGAGCGAGGGAAAGCAAGGGTTATTTGAAGTTAGAGAAGTCAATGTTCATACCGCTGGGGTGTAAGCTGCCCATGCAAAATATGAGGTGCTGTTCCTCCAACTAGTGTAGATGGGACATCTTAGTTGGCATGGGCAGGTTTGGGTGAAGGGCTTATTTCCATGCCAAACCATTTCTATATTTGCTTCCCAAGATATGTCTCCAATACTTTTTTTTTTAACAAATACATCTTTATATCTTTATTGTTTAAATAAAAATTGGCAATTAATGTCTCTCTGTCTTCAATGCTAGTGTAAATATTGTTAGGGGTTTGCGACAGAATTTGTGAAACGATACTTTGAATATTTTGTGCTTTTGAGTTTTTTTCTGTCAACCTCCCATCACATGATCAAGAGAATCTCACTGATTAAAATATCAATTCAAAAATCCACATCATTTAAAACGATTGAATGTTCCAACCACTGTTCGTTGATCTCTGTTCATCCATCATAGTTTTGCCTTAATATGTCAAAACAAGGTATCTGATGGCACTTGTTTATTTGTTCGACTTGCCTGTGCATATTCGAAAAGAAAAATATCCAAATAAATAAAAAATGTTATACTTCCAATTTAATTAAAACCTGAAGGAACCTATGCGTGTGAATTGGTGAATTTCCAATCTCGGAAAGCTTGCTGTGTATTAATTAATATGCACTATATTGTTTAAAGGATGCTTAAACTTGAAAAGATCATAGCGTTCGATTTATATACTCCATGAAAATCCAGCAGCATCGCACAATTCAATGCATCTCAGCGGTGAGGCAGTCTTGGAGTTCTATCTTCCGACAACCATGAATTGGTTCATTCCTTTCAGATATCTGCATTTAACCTCGCATCTTCCAGTAACTAAAACTCTGCATCATTCATCTTGTTGGTCTTCCCTGAAGGAATTCCGACGCTGTGATTTTAGAAGAAAAAATACAATTCGAATAAGTGCTTTTAATATATCAGTTCTGTTTATGTTTGTGTGTGTGGGGCAACGTCAAAAGTCTTTCTGTTCCAATGCGGGAAACAAATCCTTCGCTATAATTTTCCTCTATTCAATAAAGTAGTAACACTTTCATCAGTCCACAACACATTAATTGAATGTCAAAATGAGGTTACCTATTTTAACATACAATTACTTTGACAAAGTTGTGCACAAAATCATGAGAGGAATGGACCGGGTGGACATCCAAAGTCCCTTGCTCAGAGTAGGAGAATCGAGAACCAGAGGACATAGGTTTAAGGTGGGGGAGAGGGAGATTTAATAGGAACCTGAGGGGTAACTTTTTCACACAAATGGTGGTGGGTGTATGGAACGAGCTGGTGGAGGAGGTAGTTGAGGCAGGAACTGTCACACGTTTCAGTAATATTTGGATAGCTACATGGGTAGGATGGATTTAGAGGGTTATGGGCCAAACACAGGCAGGTGGGACTCGTGTAGATGGAGCATGTTGGTCAGCATGGGCAAGTTGGGCAAAGGGCCTGTTTCCACGCTGCATGACTCTGACTCTTGGTATGAACTTTGCAGCTTCACATCGTGAATGTCTTACAATAAAAAGCCAACCTGAATCCCTTTAGTCGGTGCCAAATATTGTAGCCTTGGTAAGAGATCTTGACTGTAGCTGGACATTCTAGCCATTTTAGCCTGGTGCATATAAACAAATCCTAGTGTTCAGGTAATGAGCTGAGAGAGAGATCCCCAGAGTCTGCTTTGCAATAGTCAGCAAGCAACCTGACTATTAAACCGGTAAGACTGAGGATTAAGTGCTTGCACTGAAAACACAATCTGGATTTTGTATAATTTTGTTTGTGTTTATAAATGTCAGTAATTTAAATTTTAATGAATTGAATATCTCATTGTTAAAAGGTATGGAAATTAGTAGCGTACAGTTTGCTCCCATGTTGTATTTTTCTTTAAGGTGATTGTTTTCATAAATGGCTTACCACGGTAATCATAACACAGACATTATAGCAAACACCATTAAACTTTAAAGACTCTCACTATCGATCAGCACATTTCTTCCATTGGGTACTGATTACATCATATTCTTCACTGAATTTTTAAAGCGTTAGGTAAGCAATCGTGAACGTTGCAAAGAGCATTCCACTGACAGCCATGGCCAGTCTGAAGAAGGGTCCCGACCCGAAACGCCATCTGTCCATTTCCCTTCACAGATGCTGCCTGACCCGCTGAGTTCATCCAGCACTTTGCTTTTGATTCAAAGTTTCCAGCATCTGCAGTTCCTTGTGTCTCCAACAATTTTAATTTCAGCAGTTGAGATCGATTTAACTTTTCTGCCGTTCTCTTTGAGATAGACTTAAGTTCTCTGTTCTGTTTTGATTAACACTAAAGCTAAATTATCTACGCCATTATCACACTGATAGCCCAGAATGCAGCAATGCCTGGTCCCGACCCAAAACATCACCCATCCATTCCCTCCACAGATGCTGTCTGACTTACTGAGTTCCTCCAGCACTCTTTTTAGGTTTAGGATTATTATTATTATCACATGCATACAGTACAGTGAAAAGTTTTGCTTTGCATGCTAGACAATCAAATAACATCATACATAAATACAATTAAGTCAAACTCATGTACGATAGGTGGAACTTTGGGGAAAATATAGTGTGCAGAATATAGTTCCTAGTGTTGTCGTGCATCAGATCCATAGACAAAGTCCAATGTCCAAAATGGGATAGAAGTGAATCATATAGTACCCTGCCTTATGGAAGGACAGTTCAGAAGACTGACAGCAGAGGAGAAGAAGCTGTTCCTGAATCTGTGCACTTACAAGCTTCTGCTGGATGGGTGTGGGGAGAAGAGGAAATGGCCGGGGTGGAACATGTCTTTAATGATGTTGACTGCTTTTCTGAGGTAGTGTGAGGTGTAGATGGAGTCAATGGTGGGGATGTTTGGTCTGTGTGATGGTCTGGGCTACATCAATGACTCTCTGTGATTTATTTTGATCTTGGCCAGACCTGTTCCCAAACCAAACACTGTTTAACCAAAGAACCGCAAACATTGTTAGATGTTGCCAGTGCTATTTTGTGATGGTACTGCATACTGACGTCGCTTTAAAAAAAATAAATGTAAATATCAATAGACAATAGACAATAGGTGCAGGAGTAGGCTATTCGGCCCTTCAACCAAGCACCACCATTCAATGTGATCATGGCTGATCATTCTCAATCAGTACCCCGTTCCTGCCTTCTCCCCATACCCCCTGAGTCTGCTATCCTTAAGAGCTCTTATCCTTTTTAAAATATTACAAAAAGATTACTAAAATTATAAAATGAAATTTATGAATTAATTAGGCAACCAGGTTCCTAAGCACCTTGTAGGGTAACAATCTGCGATAGACAGATGCAGGTACTATCCCAACATTTAAGAGCATTTTGTAGCGACCATAGAGAATGGTCCGGGTCGTCGAACCCTCAGATTGGCCAGCAAGGTCACGTGTGAGCGCGACCGTAGGGATTGGTCCAGAGAGCGACATCGCTGATTGGCCAGCATTGTCATGTGCGCTTTTGGCGCCGAAATAGTTAGTTCGGCGAAGTCTTCGAAGAAGACAGTAAGTTTTTGATGGTTGTCCTTTACCTTGTTGTTTAACTTTGTATTCGAATATTGCGGCTGCAATAAACTTCTTCTACAACCAACAAGTTTTCGGACTCGCCATATTGGTGACCCCGACGTGATCTGGACGATCACCGACTATGCAGGAACACGACGCCTCGTTGTTGAATGCCGCGCCTGGCACACCGGAGTTAAGCGCGGTAAGCGTTCACCTTCCGTTGTTTTGGACACATTCACCGCAATCTTGGTTTGTCCACACCGAAGCCCAATTTCATATAAAGAACATATCGGCCGACTCGACGAAGTATTACTATCTCGTCAGCGCTCTATCACCGGAGACGACCACACGCGTGATGCGGTTCATCGTTAATCCGCTGCGGAAAGCAAGTACGAGGAAATGAAGAAATTGTTACTGCGAACCTTCGGGTTTAATAGGCATGATTGCGCTGAAAGACTTCTCCACCTACCGGACCTCGGAGATCGACGGCCGTCCGTTCTCATGGCCGAGATGATGATGCTAGCCGGTGAGCATACGGATTGCCTCATGTTCGAACAGGCATCCCGAGAGAAGCTTCCTGAGGATGTCCGACTGCTGCTCACGGATTGTTCTTTTAAGGACCCCGAAGCATATGCAGCGAAAGCGGACGCGCTCATAGCGGCTAAAAACAAGGCAAGCGGTTCGATCAACAAGGTCTCGACATCAGTGACCACGCCACAGCGACATCAAGATGGCGCCGCGTCTCCCGCCAGTTCTCCGAAAGCCCGCCAAAAAGATCCGCACAAGCGCGGCTGGTGCTATTATCACCTACGATGGGGTAGAGAATCCCGCAACTGCCGCTCACCTTGTACCTTCGCGGGAAATGCCTCGGCCGATCGTACATAGGGGCAGTTGCGATTGGCCAGAACCGACGCCTCTACGTCCACGATCGATTCATGGACACAGAATTTTTGGTAGACACGGGAGCCATCGTCAGTATAGTGCCGCCGACCAACCTCGAAACCAGAACGGGTAAGACAGGTCCCACCCTCATCGCGGTTAATGGCAGCCCCATTCGCACTTTCGGTATACGGAAGATGTCCCTTGTGTTA
This sequence comes from Rhinoraja longicauda, assembly GCF_053455715.1. Lineage (NCBI taxonomy): Eukaryota > Metazoa > Chordata > Chondrichthyes > Rajiformes > Arhynchobatidae > Rhinoraja > Rhinoraja longicauda. The sequence goes on from NC_135958.1 coordinate 59,875,409, forward strand.
GGCCTCCGCACGTACGAATGGCCATTCATCATAGCAGACGTCAGACAAGCGATCCTAGGCGCAGATTTTCTCAGGGCCTTTTCACTGGTCCCTGATGTCCGCGGTAACGACCTCCGACCCTCCGCCAGCGAGGAGCCCGTCGCTCCGACAATTGCCTCCCCGCCCAGCCCTACTGTCCAGGCTGTCGTCGCGGCCCCTGACTCGTATGCTGAGATCCTGGCGGAGTTTCCAGAGCTGCTCATCCAACGTTTTGACACGCCTTCGGCCAAGCACGGCGTGGTCCATCACATCTGCACCGAGGGCCCTCCCGTTTTCGCTCGGGCCAGGCGACTACCGCCAGACAAACTGGTGGTGGCACGGGCGGAATTTAGGAAAATGGAGGAAATGGGCATTGTCCGTCAGTCCGACAACCCGTGGGCCTCGCCGTTGCATATGGTCTCCAAGGCATCTGGGGGGTGGAGACCATGTGGCGATTATCGGCATCTCAATGCTGTCACCACGGCTGATCGCTACCCCATACCGCACCTACAGGACTTTTCGTCTGGGCTGGAAGGAGCGGTGGTGTTCTCCAAAATCGATTTGGTGCGAGGATACCACCAGATTCCGGTGCGGCCGGAGGACATACAGAAAACTGCCACGATTACTCCGTTCGGGTTGTTTGAATGGTTGCGTATGCCTTTCGGTTTAAAGAACGCGGCACAGGCTTTCCAACGACTGATGGACCGTGTGGGTCGGGGTTTACCCTTTTTGTTTATTTATTTAGACGACATCCAGGTCGCCAGCCCCTCAGTACAGGAACACCAGGCCCACTTGCGGACCGTGTTCCAGCGGCTCCAAGACCATGGGCTCATTATCCAACCCTCCATGTGTCAATTCGGCCTCCCTTCTCTTGATTTTTTAGGGCACAGAATTACCCCTGCCGGCGCCTCCCCTTTGCCCGAGAAGGTGGAGGCTATCCGGGCATTTCCCAGGCCCACCACAGTAAAAGGACTACAGGAGTTCGTGGGTATGGTTAACTTCTACCATAGGTTCGTTCCGGCAGCTGCGCGGGTCATGCGCCCGCTCTTCCAGTGCCTTGCGGGAAAACCGGTAGAGTTGATATGGTCCCCGGCCGCAGAGTCGGCTTTTACAGCAGCTAAGGCAGCATTAGCAGACGCCACCATGTTGGTCCACCCGAGCCCCTCCGCCCCCACGGCCCTGACGGTTGACGCCTCTGACGTGGCGGTGGGCGGGGTCTTGGAGCAGCAGGTCGGTGGCCGTTGGCAGCCCTTGGCGTTTTTCAGCCGGCAACTAAATTCGGCTGAGCTGAAGTATAGCGCATTTGACCGAGAGCTTCTGGCCCTCTATTTAGCTGTTCGTCATTTCAGGTATTTCCTTGAGGGCCGCCCATTTGTAGCTTTTACGGACCACAAACCATTAACATTTGCATTTTTCAAATTGTCTGACCCATGGTCGGCCCGCCAGCAGCGGCACCTGACTGCTATCTCCGAATTTACCACCGATGTCCGTCATGTCGCGGGTAAGCTTAATGCCGTTGCTGACGCCCTGTCTAGACCTGCTTTTTCCCCTATTTCGGCGGTGGACTGCGAGGTGGATCCCCAGGAGCTTGCGGAGGCACAGCTTCTAGCGGATACCGCCTCGGCATACCAGTCCACCACTTCGGGATTGAAGTTGGCTCAGGTAGCCTGCGGGTCGGAAGGCACAAAAGTCTGGTGTGATGTTTCCCTTCCCCGTCCCAGGCCGGTAGTACCGCCCTCCCTTCAGCGCCGGGTTTTTGATGCCATTCATGGGCTGGCGCACCCGTCCATCCGCTCCACCTCTGCTTTAGTAGCAGCTCGGTTTGTCTGGCATGGCCTACGGAAACAGGTAGCGGGTTGGGCGCGTTCCTGCGTTTCCTGTCAGACCGCTAAAGTCCAGCGCCATGTCCAGCCTCCCGTACAGGGGTTCGAGGTCCCAGCAGTTCGTTTTTTCCACATCCACGTGGATTTGGTCGGGCCTTTGCCTTCCTCCCGGGGCTACACCCACCTCCTCACGGTGGTGGATCGGTTCACCCGGTGGCCAGAGGCTTTCCCATTGTCTGATATCTCGGCAGCCTCTTGTGCCAGGACTTTGGCCCTCCATTGGGTAGCTCGTTTCGGGGTCCCGGCAGTTATTACCACTGACAGGGGGCCGCAGTTCACTTCGTCCCTCTGGGCTGCGCTCGCAGAACTGTACGGTTCCAAGTTACAACCCACTACTGCATACCACCCCCAGGCAAATGGACTTGTAGAAAGGTTCCACCGTCAACTTAAGGCGTCCCTCAGTGCAAGGCTTGAAGGCCCGGACTGGGTAGACCAACTCCCCTGGGTTCTTCTGGGCATCCGGACTGCTCCTAAGCAAGATCTCGGTGCGTCGTCCGCGGAGCTAGTATATGGCTCGACACTTCGAGTACCCGGAGATTTGTTCCCGGAACCCTCAGACCAGCTGCCTCCAGTCCCATCAGTCTTAGCATCTCTCCGGGCACAGGTGGGTTCCCTGGCTCCAGTTCCGACTTCACGTCATGGGTGTCCCATGGTACATGAACCGCCTTCCCTGAAGGACTGTGAGTTTGTGTTTCTACGAAAAGATTCCCATCGTGCCCCGTTGCAGAGGGTCTATCAAGGGCTGTTCCGGGTTTTACGTAAGGGAACGGCTACCTTCACCTTAGACATGTGCGGCAGGAGTGAGCTCGTCTCGGTGTCCCGGCTCAAACCTGCACACTTGGATCCGGATCAACCAGTCCTGGTCGGCCAAACCCCTAGGAGAGGCCGACCTCCGTCAGTTCCGCTCAGTCCAGGACCCCCCGTTCCGGCAGTTCCTCCAGGACCCCCCGTTCCGGCAGTTCCTCCAGGACCCCCCGTTCCGGCAGTTCCTCCAAGTCCGGAATCCCCTGCTCCTGTGGTTCAGGCTGCCCCTCTCCTTACTCGTTATGGTCGCGAAATCCGGCTCCCTGCTAGGTTCCGTACCTCGGGTTCTGGGGGGGGTCATGTAGCGACCATAGAGAATGGTCCGGGTCGTCGAACCCTCAGATTGGCCAGCAAGGTCACGTGTGAGCGCGACCGTAGGGATTGGTCCAGAGAGCGACATCGCTGATTGGCCAGCGTTGTCATGTGCGCTTTTGGCGCCCGAAATAGTTAGTTCGGCGAAGTCTTCGAAGAAGACAGTAAGTTTTTGATGGTTGTCCTTTACCTTGTTGTTTAACTTTGTATTCGAATATTGCGGCTGCAATAAACTTCTTCTACAACCAACAAGTTTTCGGACTCGCCATAATTTAGATAAGTATATGGATAGAATCGGTTAAGAGGGATATGGACCAAACGCAGGTAGGTCAGTCTAGTGTAGATGGTCAGCAAGTTGGGATGAAGGGCCTGTTTATGCGCTGTATGACTCTATGACACCAACTGCAACCATTACCTTTTGTCTATAAGAAAAAGCATTGGGTGTCACACATAGTGTTAATGGTGTAATAGTGCAAATCTGCTGGTAATGCACATCCTCCTAATTTTGTCAGCGTTATTATCATTAATTCTATTTTTAATGATCGCCCAGGATTCTCAATCAGCCCTTAATCCCAGAGGTAGTGTTGACCACCAAGTCTCAATGCTTCCAATTTTTACATTAATCAGAGGACAGAACAGCCTTAATAACTCCCCAGAGGATATACCTCAATGTACAAAGATATTGACTGGCTTTATTAAGGCCAATATTCACTTTGCTTCAGTGCTCGAACAAGACCAGGAAAGAGAAAGTGGTTACACTTTGGGCTTTGCCCAAATACACCTTTGAAAAACTGCTTCGTTGCATGGAGCTGGTGACGACCATGGACGTGAGGGGTGAGGCCGGTAGGAGAGGGGCGGGGGTCTGGCCTACAGTGCCCACAAGGTCTGCTGCAGGAGGAGTCCCCAGGGCACAAAGACCGACGGGCGAGGAGAGAGACGTTGGTTCGCTGGTCGATCCACACGTCCAAGGAAGGCGACAGCTGGAGGCCCTGCAGCAGCCTGGGGCTTGCCTGGATCGGGCACTGCTCATAAGACCTAGGGCATGGACTGGACCTTGAAAATAGCACCAAAACCTGGAGCCTCTTGCATGCGTACTTGCATGTGGACTATTTCTGTACACTTTGCTAATCGGGGATCATGCATATGTATGGCAATACTTTACTGGACTGTATGTAAGAAAATGATTTAACTGTGCATTTGCACATGTGACAATAGGAATACAATTGAACCATTGTTAGAACTGTATGGGACAAACCCGAGTCAAACCTTGCACCTTTGACTACAGAGATAACATGGTGACCCTGCAGTTTACACACACTTCTGTTGTCTTAAGCATCTTAGCATCCTGGTGAATTTACAGTGTCTTCTGTTCGAATACAGTTGAGAATTATTCAAAATGGTGCAGACTTTACAGTACAATCAATCCAGTTCCTTGTCACCTGTATCCTTGGGATCCCGGTCAATTGTCCTTCTCCTGGGTGGCTTAAATGTCATACTATATCTCGTGGAGATACTTTGGTTTTGTACTGTTATGGTTACCTGCTATTATGGTCATTGATTTTTATCAATTGTTGATTATTAAGGCCATAGACCATTAGACATAGGAATAGAACTAGGCCATTCAGCCCATCAAGTCTACGCCACCATTCGATCATGGCTGATCTACTTTTCCCTCTCAACCCCATTCTCCTGCCTTCTCCCCATAATCTTTCACGCCCCTACTTTCACGCACAATCAGTGAAGGGAAATGGACAATCTTCATGTTGGGTCGAGACCCTTTGTCTGGTCTGTCCAGATGAAGAGTCGTGACCCGATGCAGCAACAGTGTATTTCCCTCCACAGATTCTGCCTGACCCGCTGAGTTGCTCCAGCACTTTGCGTTTTAGTTCCAGACTCCAGCATCTGCAGTCTCTTGTGTGTCTAACCAAATAAGGCTCTTTGCCTCCCACTTGAGTCAATGCTACCCAGTGCAGATCCCGTACAAGTGCTCAGGTAGACAGTAAGGAGACTTTAGAGATACAAGCATGGAAATAGACCCTTGTACTATCTATCCTACACCAGGGACAATTTACAATTTTTTTAAAAAACCTTTTAAGCTTTAAGTCTTTGGAGTATGGGAGGAAACCAGAGCACCTGCAGAAAACCCTGCAGTCACATGGATAGTGTACAAACTCTGTTCAATCAGCACCCATAGTCAGGATCGAACCCGTGTCTCTGGCACTGTAAGGCAGCAACTCTACCGCTGCGCCACTATGCCGCCTGAGACATTAGCATTCTGGGCATGTTCTTGCTGCTTCTGTGGTATATATATATCAATGCATGAGGTAATATTATTTTCATTTTCATAAATGGACGTGAACTTATGCATTTAAATATTACGTACGCCAGCCCATCAACTCTGAACTCGGATGGAGAGCATGCTTATTTAACTCGGATGGAGAGCATGCTTATTTAATTTCAACAATAAAAAGAAGATCTTTTGGGGGTCTGTGCTGGTTCACATTCACTTTCATCATATATCTTGATCCCAACACTCCCCTGATGTTGACAACTATGATGGATGGCAGTATTGATCACGAGCTTTGGGCAAGGATTTCCTCCTGTCAACTATGAATGGGAGAAAATTCCATCACTGGTGTTTAGCTTCTTTGGTGCAGAAAGTATTTCTTTGTGGGAGTTCTATTTTTGCAGTTGGTGCATTGCAGATTTTTTTTTTCTAACTGTACAGTTCAATCTACATCCTCAGTTTTTTTTCAATTACTAAGCACGCCTGATACAACAAAGGTAAGAATATTTAAATGAACCTGCTGCCTCACAGCTCCGGAGACCCAGGTTTGATGCTGAGATGCTAACCTCGGATACTGTTTGTGCGGAGTTTGCACGTTCTCCCTGTGACTGCGTGGGTTTCATCCGGGTGCTCCGGTTTCCTTCCATGTCCCAAAGACGTGCGGGTTTGTAGGTTAATTGGTCCTCTGTAAATTGTTCCCTAGTGTGCAGGGAGTGGATGAGAAAGTGGGATAACATGGAACTTGCATGAACAGGTGATCAATGGTGGGCCGAAGAGCCTGTTTCCATGCTACATCTGTTAATCTTTTAAATCTGGAGGTTTAAAGGTATCAAACTGCGATAATGATCATCCAAGTTTTCACCACATAACTCAAGATGGAATGTGCTTGCATTTATCGATAGTATTGCACAAATTCAAGTTTAGACTCTTTAGAGATATAGTGTGGAAACGGGCCTTCGGCTCACTTAGTCTGCACTGACCAATGCTCACTCGTACACTAGTTCTATGTTATCTTACTTTTACATCACCCCCCTCCTCCCCAGGGATAATTTATAGAGGCCAATTAGCCTGCAAACCTGCACATCTTGGAGTGTGGGAGGAAACCAGAGCACCCGGAGGAATCCCACGCAGTCACAGGGAGAACGGACAAACTCTGTACAGACAGCACCCGTGGTCGGGGTCGAGCCAGGGTCTCTGGCGCTGTAAGACAGCAACTCTACCACTGTACCAAGTTACTCCAAAAGAATTTACAGCCGATTAAATACCTTTGTAAATTCAATGATTTGGGTTTTTTTTAAGTTTGTATTGTTGCATTCAGTTGGTTTGCAGCAAATTTCAACTCATCGTAATGACCAGATTGTATTGGTACACTGATGAACAGTGTCTCGCAATCAAGTTAAAATCCCCTTGTTTGGTGTTAGATAAGTCCAAGAGCACCTTTATATCCCCTTTGGAGGGCAAATGAGCCCTTGGTTTAACATATCATCCAAAAGACCTCTCCAACAGTGCAGCGCTCCCTCATTACTGCAGTGGATTGTTACCCTGGACTGTCTGCTCAAATCTCTGGAAGGAGTATTAAAGGGCATAGCTTTAAGAAGAGAAGGGCAAAGTTGAAAGGAGATGTGCGGGACAACTTTTTCAGACAGAGGGTGATGAGTGCCTGGAATGGGCTGCTGGACATGGTGTTTGCGGCAGATATGATAATGGCATTTACGAGGTGTTTGGATAAGCACAAGCACATGGATATGCAGGGAATGGAAGGATATGGATTGTGTGCAGGTAGATCAGAAATAGTTGGCATCATGTTTGACATGGACATTGTGGTTGAAGAGCATGTTCTTGTGCTTTTAGACTTTAGAGGTACAGAGTGGAAAATGTTACTACCGCCCACATAATCCACACCTGCCAGTGATCACCTCTTACACTAGCACTATCCTACAAACTAGGAACAAATTTACAATTGACAGAAGCCAATCTACCTACAAACTTGTACGTCTTTAGAGTGTAGGACGAAACCAGAGCACCCAGAGAAAACCCACGGGGAGAATCTACAAACTCCGGTACAGACAGCACCCGTAGTCGGGATCGAACCCGGGTCTCTGGCGCTGTAAGGCAGCAACTCTACCACTGTGCCGCCCACTGTGTTATACTGTTCTTTGTTCTAAATACACAGCCGTTTGATTCAGAACCACTAAGCCAAAGTGAGTAGCTTGGGATTATTGCAGCCAGTACGGATCAAGGTATAACAAGCTGATATACCTTTATTCTCACTGAATCAGTGATTTACCCATGGCTTTCTTTGAATGCTCCCACCACATGTGATCCATCAACACTCAGTAATATATCATTACACAAGTTCACAATGCTAATAGCTTCAAAGTGAGCATGTGAAAATTAATTTGCAAATGCTCGATGCGTTTATATTAACTGCCTCAGACCAGTATTTGAATGGAATTGTAACTTTCTAAAATAATAGACTAAGGATTTCACTTCAAACTTGCAAAATGTTTATTTGCCATTCTTGAAAGGCCAGATGTGCTGCTGCTATTCTGGAGGTTAATGAGGAACTTGATTTCTAAACATTTTTTGATCTAGTTCCGTGTAAGAAAACCATCAGATCTCTGCTTACGGTTTCATTTTTGGTTTGTTGTCTTGGATGTACACTCACTCAGTCGAAGCTCAGTAAGAATTGAATGTACTCGTTGGCAGTAGCTTCAACACAACGTCAACTCACATCACACTTTAAGTTTCGGTAGGGTCAGGACATTGGCACAGACAACTCGGTGTGGAATAGAGAGTCAAGAAGCATTGGAAAAAGCCCAACTCGTCCTTGCCGACCAAGAAACCTGATCTAAGCCATTCCTATTTGCCCATGTTTGGCCCGGACCCCTCCATACCTTTCCTATCCATGTACGAGCCCGTGTCTTTTAAATGCTGTTATGTACCACCTCAACTACGTCCTCTGGCAGCTCATTCCATATACCCACCACCCTCTGTTTGGAAAAAGATCCCCCTCGGGCTCATATTAAATCTTTCCCCTCTCGCCTCTTAAACCTCTGTCCTCTGGTTTCTTTATTCCAATATCGCGGGTAAAAAACATTTACCCTATCTATTCTCCTCATGATTTAATACACCTCTGTAAGATCACCCCTCATCCTCCTGCACCCCAAGGAATAATCTATTTGAATGATATGTTAAACCAAGGGCTCATTTGCCCTCTCCTCCACCATTACACTGAGCACCGGCTCACCACAGGGCTGTGTGTTGAGCCCCATCCTTTACTCCCTCTACACTCACGACTGCGCCCCCACCCATCCCACCAACACCATCATCAAGTTCGCGGATGACACGACTGTGGTTGGACTCATCTCAGAAGGAGATGAGACAGCCTATAGGGATGAAATCCAAAGGCTGGCAGCATGGTGTTCAGTGAACAATCTGGTCCTGAACTCCTCCAAAACAAAGGAACTTATAATTGACTTTAGAAAAACCAGTGTAGACTACGACCCACTCTACATCAATGGGGTCTGTGTGGAAAGGGTACCAGCTTTCAGGTTCCTGGGTACGCACATCGCAGAGGATCTTACCTGGTCTACCAACACCATCACCACAGTAAAGAAGGCACAGCAGAGACTCCACTTCCTGAGGATCCTCAGGAAAACCAACCTGCAGGAGAAGCTCATGTTGTCCTTCTATCGCTGCTCCATCGAGAGTGTGCTGGCATACTGTATAACCACATGGTATGCCAGCTGCTCAGAAAAGGACAGGAAGGCCCTTCAGAGGGTCATCACGACGGCCCAGAAGATCATCGGCTGCTCACTGCCCTCCCTGGAGCACCTGTTCAGCCTACGCTGCCTCAGTAGAGCAGGCAAAATAATAAAAGATCCATCCCACCCCGGCCACCGTCTGTTTGTTCATCTGCCCTCTGGTCGACGTTTCAGGTCGATCAAATCCCGAACAAACAGACTTAAGAACAGTTTTTACCCCAGGGCCATACGAGAACTGAACACTACCTTTGCACTAGGCAACACCGTTAAAAAATCTTGTACTTAATATAATTGTATTTAATTGTATTTATGTATTTATTTGTTTTTGCATTTATTGCATATATGTTTGTACGCACCGTCAGGATTGGCTATTTTTTAATTTCGTTGTACTCGTTGCAATGACAATAAATGAATATTATTATTATTATTATTATAAAGGTGCTCTTGGTATTATCTAACAATGAACGAGGGGGATTTTAACATGTTTGCTGGACAATATTTATCACTGTACCAATATAATCTGGTCATTATGATGAGTGGGAATTTGCTGCCGAACCTCTCCCTGTAGTTCAGCCCTTGAGTCCTGGCAACATCCCGTGAAGCCAATTCAGTGTCTAATATTTCTGAGCTTGAATGATCCCCAAAGCCTGAAGTACTTTGCAGAGGGATGGCAACGGACTTCAAATTTTTGAGATTATTCAACAAACGTTGTCTGGTGCACCTGAAGACTGAAATCTCTATCAACTGCGTGAAATGTATGACATCAAGACGTGTAGCTAAAGGGAAAATTACGTGAGGTGCAATCCATACGGAGGTGCTGTGCCAATTTCCCGATTGGTGCATTGATCTGATCAGTGTACCATTCCATGCTTGTATTGTGCAATGGATCCAACTTTTAGTTTAGTCAAAAGATATAGCATGGAAGTAGGCCCTTCGGCCCACGGAGACCGCGCCAACCAATGATCACCCATTGGCACTAGCTCCATGTTATCCTGCTTTCTCATCCACTCCCTACACAATTTTGTTTCTCCAAAGAGGCCGATTAACCCACAAACCTGCACGTCACTGGGATGTGAGAGGAAACCCACGTGGTCACAGGGAGGACGTGCAAACTGCACACAGATAACACCTGAGGTCTGGATTGAACCCCGGTCTCTGGTGCTGTGAGGCAGCGGCTCTACCAGCTGCATCAATATTGCTGCTCAATACATGATGGATCAGAAATGTCTTCTTGCACTGATGCACCAGTCTGAAACTGACTTGCGTCTAAATCTTATTCATTCATATCGCAGATGAACTAAAGAGTCATCTATCATCAGAGTCGGTTATTGTTGGATATTTAGTACCAACCATTCTCTGGATCATCTGCCTCTTGGTCCTCATGGACTAGTCCTTGCTAGAAGAAATGTGTACAGTCGTTTTATGTTCTTCTGCTGACAAGGTAATCCATCTGTGGAAGGAAATTCCTAATACACACGGGGGCAATGGGCTGTAATGTTTTATTGCAAACTGTCCCATCTCTGATTTTTCACAACCAAATCCATTAATGGTGTATTCTAGTCTAAAGACAAATTATCATATTACCAAACATACAGTAAAACATTTGTAAGTTGTGTTTGATGTTACAGAAGCATCTGTCTTTGTTTGTTTACCATTTACAAGTTGCAAGCAGTTTCTGCCTGTGAAGCACTTTCTCGCCATACTTGGGAAATCCAGATTCATGATAGACAGTTTTATGTCTGTCAGCATCAGCAATACCTTGTATTTATATGGCCCTGTTAATAGAAGGCACGGAGAAGTCATTTACAGAGGTGGCAAATTGCCTGAGAACACAGCAGTGGTGCTATTAGGTCGATTCAGGAACAGCTGGTGCAGCGGTAGAATTGCTGCCTCACAGTGCCAGAGACGCAGGTTCAATCCTGACCTCAGGTGCTGCCTTTGTACAGTTTGCACATCCTCCCCACGACCACGTGGGTTTTCGCCGGGTGCTCCGGTTTCCTCCCACCTTCAAAAGATGGGCAGGTGTGTCGCTTAATTGGCTTCTGTACATTGTCCCTAGTGTGTAGGATAGAACTAGTGTACGGGCGATCAGTGGTCGGCGCAGACTCGGTGGGCCGAAGGTTCCATTTCCACACTGCATCTCAAAACTAAACTTCCTACCCAGGATATCAGTCTTCTAAATAATCCTTCCATCAGCTAGTATATTGTCTGATTCACCTCTACCCCATTGTGGACCTTGGACTTTGCCTCTGGAACTGGTGCACTACAATGCTGAGAACTATATTCTGCACTCTGTATCGTCCACTTTTGCTCCACCAATTCTACTTGAGTTTGGCGATTGCATTTATGTACAGTATTATCTGGTCTGATTGGATAGCATGCGAAACAAAGCTTTACCTCTGTGAATGTGACGATAATAATCCTGAACCTAAGCCAAGGCTTTGGGGTGTGTTAATGTCCAAATAAGTCAATGGGAAAAGGGGTGAAGGGTTGAGAGGTTCAAGTGGAACATTCCAGGATGTAGGGCCAGGAAACAAATGGAAGAAGAGAAATCAAAGTGGGTCATATCTAATCGGACGGGAACATAAACTAGAATCTGGACTAAACCACTGTTCTTTCTGTGATGGTAGGCAGTGGTACAGTGTATAGGCACCTCTAATAGGTTAAACATCAATGCACGCAACGCGTTAATAAATTAAAGCTGGGTGGGTACCAGCTACTATTTCTCCACAATAAAACCACTAAACTAAACTATGGGTGGGTCATGTGTATGTTCTGTGTAATTAATGTATGATCCACATTTGCTTTTTTGTGAGCTGTCTGCTGCAGGCAAGCCTTCTCTTTGTACTCATACCTGACTGTACCCGTGCATGTTGAAAATAAATTTGACCTTGAACTTCAATCTGGTTCCGTTCACTAGACTTTATCTGGCACTAAACGTTATTCTCTTTATCCTGCACCTGTACACTGTGGATGGTTTGATTGTCATCATGTAGTCTTTCCACTGAAGATAAACACAAATTGCTGGAGTAACTCAGCGGGACAGGCAGCATCTCTGGAGAACATAGATTGGTGACATTTCGGGCCAAGACCCTTGTTCAGACTCTGGTTAGCACGCAGCAAAAGCTTTTCACTGTATCTCTGTACATGTGACAATAAATGAAACTAAACTAAACTACCAAAGGATATTTGGAATGTAGCTCCTGAATTTGAAATTCAGTTGTGGAATAAGGAGTGGAAGGGTGGAGGGTAGGATTCAATGAAATACCCTTGGTTTTGTTCAGTTTAGTTATACAGCGTGGAAACAGGCTCTTCGGTCCACCGAGTCCACACCGACCAGCGATCCCCACACATTAACACTATCCTACACACACTGGGGATAATCTTACATTTACACTAAGCCAATTAACCTACATACCTGTACGTCTTTGAAGTGTGGGAGGAAACCGAAGATCTCGGAGAAAACCCACGCAGGTCACGGGGAGAACATACAAACTCCGTACAGACTGCACCCATTGTCAGGATCGAACCCGGGTCTCTGGCGCTGTAAGGCAGCAACTCTACTTCAGCACCACCGGTTACATCATTTCAAAGGGACAGAGCGTAAAAGTCGAGCATGGCAGCAACTGAGACAAAGATGGTATTACCCTGAGGTTTCTCCAAGAGAGTGGGGTAACGATGAAGGATGGTATTGCACAAGCAGAGGTACAGTGGTGGTGTGGTTATGAGATATGATAGCATGATGAATATATTGTTAGTCAGCAGGTAGGGTTCAGGACCATTTATGAAGTTAAAACTCACCATTGTATTTGAGGAATTTAAATTCAAGTAATCAATTAAATGTGCAATTTAAAACGGTGCCTATCTCAGTAATGGTTTAAATTAGTTTAGAGATTCAGCATGGTGACAGGCCCTTTGGCCCACCGAGTCCACCCGTTCACACTAATTTTATGTTATCCCACTTTCGCACCCACTCCCGATACACCAGGGGCAATTTACAGGGGGGGCAATTAACCTACAGACATCTTTGGGATGTGGGAGGAAACCAGAGCACCAGGAGGTCACGCACCTTACAAACCGACACACCCACACGGAGGAAACCAACATGCAAACTCCAAACAGAGGCTGTGAGGCAGCAGCTCTACCCGCTGCGCCACTGTGCCACCCTGTTGTAACAGGTATGTGCTGTGTAGAGATTGCTGATGTCAGCTGTTTCCAATGTGGGTATTGACAACAAAAACCAATTCACTGGCCAGGGATTATCTTGACCGCACAAGAATCGTGTTTGAAATTTGAACGAACGATGGTTTGTGATGTTACTCCAATATTGAGATGATTTGAAAGCATTCAAAAGGATTGAACTATTCAAGACAATCTCAGTGGCAGTAACACAAGCACAAAATAAGTATTATTTTTACATTCTGACAAGTTATTATTAATATGCTAAATTTTAAGTCGTGGTTCTGCAAGACTAAGAATCAATTTTTAATTCCAAATGCAAAGAAAACGTTTGTTTCAATGTTTAGGTGTTGGCTTTCTTTTGATATTTATATTTCACTTGTATTAAAATATGCCTGCACCATTCTTCTCTGTAATACAAAAATTAAAACACAGGCAAAAGTGACACAAGCTTTCACTAACCAATTTTTGGATGATGTTGAAACTCAGTGAATGAGGAATAATAAGAGCCAGGGATGTTTATACTTTGCTGACCTGATGTAGCCACTTTAATGATGAAAGCATTCATTGAAGAGTTTACTTATTCATAGGATGTAGGCATTACTTGCAAAGCCTACAATAATTTCGAGTCATGGAGACATACAGTGTGGAAACGGGCCCTTTTGCCCAACTTTCCTACACTGACTGACATGCCCCATCTACACCAGTCCCACCTGCCTGCTTCTGGCCGATATCCCTCTAAACCTATCCTATCCATTTACCTGCCCAAATGATTCTTAAGCATTGTGATAGTACCTGCCTCAGCTATCTTCTCTGGCAGCTCATTCCAAACACCCAGCAACCTTTGTGTAAAAAAAAGTTACCCCTTAGGTTCCCTTTAACTCTTCTCCCCCCCCCCCCCCCCCCCCCTCCCCACACACACCTTAAACCTATGTCCTCTGGTTCTCGATTCTCGATTCCCCTACTCCGGGCAAAAGACTCTGTGTGTTTACCCGATCTATTCCTCTCATGATTTTGTAGACAGATGCTTCTGGTGGGAATGCAAAATTGTGGAGGACATAAAGTCACTGGTAATTCCACGAAGGAATTTAAAAAGTAGTTATTTACATTGATATTGATGAGAATGTGCACTCACTGTTTAGGGGTGTTTGAGGAGAAAGTTACAGACGACTAGAGAAGAAAGAAGGAGGACGTGTCCGTGTGAGGGAATAGAGCAAACGGGGTTGGTGAAAGCTTGTGTCAATCCAGCACAGATCTGTAAAGGGAAATTCCCAGTATTTTGGCACTGTAACTCAGTGTGAGTGGCGTAGCGGGTAGAGTCGCTGCCTCACAGAGCCAAAAACCAGGGTTCAATCCTGACTACGGGTGCTATCTATGGGAGGTTTATCCCTGTGACCACGTGGGATTTCTCTGGTTGCCCCAATTTCCTCCCACATCCCAAAGATGTGCAGGTTTGTAGGTTAATTGGCCCTCTGTAAATTGTTCTTAGTGTGTAGGGAGTGGATGAGAAAGTGGGATAACATAGAACTAGTGTGAACGGGTGGTCGATGGTCAGCATGGACTCGGTGGGTTGAAAGGCCTGTTTCCATGACATATCTTTCAATCAATCCATACGGTGGCAAGCATAGATTGTGAATATAGCACAAAATGCTGGTGGAACTCAGCGGGTCAGGCACCATGTATGGAGGGTGTGCACTCCCATGATTTCAGGTCAGGTCCTTTCTTCAAGAGTTAATGTTTCAGATTTTCGAACCTTTGTCCAGAATGGACAGAAAAGTCCCTCCACAAATGCTGTCTGACCTGCTGACTTCAAAGGTGTCAAAGGTCTTTTAATGTCACGTGTACCAATTAATGTACAGTGATATTCGTATTACCACACAGCCATACTAAAAAAAGCAATAAGACACACAACTACATAAAAGTTAACGTAAACATCCACCACAGTGGATTCCCCACATTCCTCACTGTGATGGAAGGCAATAAAGTCTAAACTTCTTTCCTCATTTTCTGCCGCGTCGGGGCAGTCGAAGCCCCCGCGTCGGGGCGGTCGAAACCCCCGGCTCGCGGCGGTCGAAACCCCCGGCTCAGGGCGGTCGAAGCCCCCGGCTCAGGGCGGTCGAAGCCCCCACGTCGAGGCGTGCGAAGCTTCTGCGGCTGGGAGCTCCCAAAGTTGGTCCCTAACCAGGGACCATGAGCTCCACAATGTTAATGTTCGTAGGCCACTGCTTTTGGAGCTCAGAGGTCGATCCCTGGCAAAGGGATTGCAAGCTCCACGATGGTAAATCTCACAGGCTCCCACGGTTGGAGCTCCTGAAGTCAGTCTCCGGCAGAGACCGCCAACTCTTCGATATTAGGCCGCAATGCAGATGGAGATACGATACGGAAAAAAAATTCATCTCCGACGAGGTAAGAGATTAAAAAAAAGGTTTCCCCAACCCCCCCCACTCATAAAACAAGCTAAAGGACACTAAAACATACATTTAACACGTACTATAAAACAACAGAGAAGGAATGGACAGACAGACTCTTGGCATTTTATGTTTCACTCAAGATTCCAGCATCTGCAGTTCCTTATGTCCCTCCCTAGATGGTGAAGAAACTTATATTGAAGATACAAAGGGGAAACCATCGGATAGTTATGTACCAACATTATAAGTATCTACATTTACTCTTTTCACGACCAAAGTCACACTCACACACTCAACCAGCTTCTATGTTTCTTCCCTGCCTTACTAATCTGTTTTTCAATTTTGAGAACATTTTGGTTTTGCCTGCTACTTCTGGAAGTTAATTCGACAGATCCTCAACTCTCTGCAGAGCATGTTCTGTTACCTTTCCCTAAGTTTCTTGGATTTGGTGGGGATGTCAGTAGCTGCGATGAACTGCCCAGTGTCTACCACTCTCTGCGGCTGCCTGTTTTCTTGGACATCTTTTCAACTCCACGCATTTTACTCTCAAAACATTAATTAATGGAAATAATCTTCTCTTACTTATTTGTTCACATCAAAATTGACATTTGTCCCCCCTTCCTAATTGTCCCTGAGCAAAATGGCTTGTTCAGCCATTTCAGAAGAGAGTTAAGAGTTTTCTCTGAGAGTTAAGAGTTGCAAACCGCCAAAGCAGGCAGAATTCCTTCCCTGAAGGACATTAATGAGGCAGATGGATTTTTACGATACTCCCATTGTTTCATAGCTACTATTACAGACACTAACGTTTTACTCCCGAAGTACCTGATTACAAGAAATGACATTAGTGGTTGGATTTGAACCCAGATATAAATCAATAATCCCAGCCTTTGAAGACAAGTCCAGAAAATTAACCCCCAATGCCAACGTGCCCCTTCTGTTCCCATACCCCCAAGTGTTGGAATGTATCTGTATATTGGCTCCATAATCTGTCATGTTCAAAATGAAATAAAAAACAATTTATCACTTTTCTTTCTCGTTATATTCAGTTGTGCAGCATGGCCCTTCAGCCCAACTCATCCATGCTGACCATGATGCCCCATCTACTCTAGTCCCACCTGCCTGTGTTTGCCCCACATCCCTCTGAACCTTTCCTATCCTTGTACCTGTCCAAATGTCTGTTAGATGTTGTTGTAGTACCTGCCTCAACTGCCTCCTCTAGCCGTTATTTCTTTTAAATCAACAAGGATTCTTATTAATTTGTATTCTAGAAAATAACGTGCTGGAGTAACTCAGTAGGTCAGGCCATGGAGAACATGGATCGGTGGCATTTCAGGTCAGGACCCTTCTTCCGACTAGACGGGTCCTGACCCAAATTTTCTCTGCTGAATTACTCCAGCACTTTGTGTTTCACTTTTTCCAGCATCTTCAGTTCCTTGTGCCTCTAATTTGCTTTTTTTCCCGGGGACTCCAATGTAGATTGGAATCCAATTCTGCCTACAGTATTTCATCTTGTAGAAGTGTATTAAATCATGAAGGGAATGTGATATGTGAATGCTCAGAGTCTTTTATCCAGGGTAGGGGAATCAAAAACAAGAGGATATAGGTTTAAGGTGACTGGGATAGGATTTAATCTGAGGGACAAT
Source organism: Rhinoraja longicauda (assembly GCF_053455715.1). Classification (NCBI taxonomy): domain Eukaryota; kingdom Metazoa; phylum Chordata; class Chondrichthyes; order Rajiformes; family Arhynchobatidae; genus Rhinoraja; species Rhinoraja longicauda. Next base: position 59,892,710 of record NC_135958.1, read on the forward strand.
TTTATTTACTCAGAGGGTAGTGGATATGTGGAATGAGCTGCCAGAGGAGCTAGATCGGGCATGGAGAAACAAGGAACTGCAGATGCTGGTTTACAAAAAAAGGACACCAAGTGCTGGAGTAGCTCAACAGGGTCAGGCAGCATCTCCGGAGAACATGGATAGGTGATGTTTTGGATCGGGACCTTTCTTCAACATGTACTGGAACAACATTTTTTTAAAAAATCATTTGGACAGGTACATGGAAATGTTTGAGGGATATGCGCCAGACGTGGGACTAGCATAGATAGGACAGATCGGTCACTGAGAGCAAGTTGGGCGAAGGGCCTGTTTCTGTGCTCGATGACTCGATGACTGCTGAGGTTAATGCAGCCTCTTGACTCTTGAGCACATCTTGTGATACATCTAGGTGGCATGAAACATGTTCCTCCGGATAGCATTGAAAAATAATTTAAAAGTGCTCGGCAAGTTACAGTTCCTTTATATTTCTCAAGCTGGAGTGCCAATCTAGCCAAGAAAGCAGAGCATAGGAGTGCAAACTGTGCAGTATGCCTGTATCAATAAAGAGATACCAAGGACTCAGGGACGCTGTGCCAGATTACAGCTAAGTGAGTTTACGGGAAGTTGTTGTTGAAGATATTCTTTGCAAATGTGTCAGAAGATGATCGTTTTAATAAGATTTAATGATTGAGAGAAAACAGATTTTTCTTTTCCTTCGAATGGTTCAAACATACTGCGGTATGTTCATCAATGTAGTCAGTTCTTCCTTGAATCTATTACAAATTTTATTGGTACAATTTTGCATAATGCTGCAGGGCTTTGAGGCCAAGCCTGCTGCTTGGGAATAAAATAATTAATAAAAATATTATGACATGTGCAAGATAATATTGTGACTGGAAACATGCAATCCAGAGAGTTATGCAATTAAACCAATTGAATTATATGGAAAAAAAGTCACATACTTGCACGGCAGCACTTTAGAAAACACATTCGCCGCTCATTATTTGTGTTGCTGTGCCAAAGACCTCTTTATAATGGATTTCAGTTATTGCGGACGGATCTACTGATGACTCCCAATGCCAGCCCCGGCTCGCACCCAACCTCACCCCTGTCCCCACCCAACCTCACCCCCGTCCCCACCCAACCTCACCCCCGTCCCCACCCAACCTCTCCCCATCCCCCACCCAACCTTTCCCCATCCCCCACCCAACCTTTCCCCATCCCCCACCCAACCTCTCCCCCGTCCCCACCCAACCTCACCCCACCCAACCTCACCCCCGTCCCCACTCAACCTCTCCCCATCCCCCACCCAACCTCTCCCCATCCCCACCCAACCTCACCCCCGTCTCCACCCAACCTCACCCCCGTCCCCACTCAACCTCTCCCCATCCCCCACTCAACCTCTCCCCATCCCCCACCCAACCTCACCCCCGTCCCCACCCAACCTCTCCCCATCCCCCACCCAACCTCACCCCCGTCCCCACCCAACCTCACCCGTCCCCACCCAACCTCTCCCCATCCCCCACCCAACCTCACCCCCGGTCCCCACCCAACCTCTCTCCTGTCCCCACCCAACCTCACCGCGTCCCCACCCAACCTCTCCCCATCCCCCACCCAACCTCTCCCCGTCCCCACCCAACCTCACCCCCGTCCCTACCCAACCTCTCCCCATCCCCCACCCAACCTCTCCCCATCCCCCACCCAACCTCACCCCGGTCCCCACCCAACCTCACCCGCATCCCCACCCAACCTCACCCCCGTCCCCACCCAACCTCTCCCCATCCCCACCCAACCTCACCCCCATCCCCACCCAACCTCACCCCCGTCCCCACCCAACCTTACCCCCATCCCCACCCAACCTCACCCCCGTCCCCACTCAACCTCACCCCCGTCCCCACCCAACCTCGCTTCCATCCCCACTCAACCTTTCCCCATCCCCACCCAACCTCTCCCCCGTCCCCACCCAACCTCTCCCCGTCCCCACCCAACCTCACCCCTGTCACCACCCAACTTCACCCCTGTCCCCACCCAACCTCTCCCCATCCCCCACCCAACCTCTCCCCATCCCCCACCCAATCTCACCCCGGTCCCCACCCAACCTAACCCGCATCCCCACCCAACCTCACCCCCGTCCCCACCCAACCTCTCCCCATCCCCCACCCAACCTTTCCCCATCCCCCACCCAACCTCTCCCCCGTCCCCACCCAACCTCACCCCCGTCCCCACTCAACCTCTCCCCATCCCCCACCCAACCTCTCCCCCGTCCCCACCCAACCTCTCCCCGTCCCCACCCAACCTCTCCCCATCCCCCACCCAACCTCTCCCCCGTCCCCACCCAACTTCACCCCTGTCCCCACCCAACCTCTCCCCATCCCCCACCCAACCTCTCCCCGTCCCCACCCAACCTCACCCCCATCCCCACCCAACCTCTCCCCATCCCCTCTTAACCTCTCCCCATCCCCCACCCAACCTCACCCCCGTCCCCACCCAACCTCGCTCCCATCCCCACTCAACCTCTCCCCATCCCCCACCCAACCTCATCCCCGTCCCCACCCAACCTCTCCCCATCCCCCACCCACGGTCCCCACTCAACCTCTCCCCATCCCCCACCCAACCTCACCCCCGTCCCCACTCAATCTCTCCCCGTCCCCACCCAACCTCACCCCCGTCCCCACCCAACCTCTCCCCATCCCCCACCCAACCTCTCCCCATCCCCCACCCAATCTCACCCCTGTCCCCACCCAACCTCACCCGCATCCCCACCCAACCTCACCCCCGTCCCCACCCAACCTCTCCCCATCCCCCACCCAACCTTTCCCCATCCCCCACCCAACCTCTCCCCCGTCCCCACCCAACCTCACCCCCGTCCCCACTCAACCTCTCCCCATCCCCCACCCAACCTCTCCCCCGTCCCCACCCAACCTCTCCCCCGTCCCCACCCAACCTCTCCCCATCCCCCACCCAACCTCTCCCCCGTCCCCACCCAACTTCACCCCTGTCCCCACCCAACCTCTCCCCATCCCCCACCCAACCTCTCCCCGTCCCCACCCAACCTCACCCCCATCCCCACCCAACCTCTCCCCATCCCCTCTTAACCTCTCCCCATCCCCCACCCAACCTCTCCCCCGTCCCCACCCAACCTCTCCCCCGTCCCCACCCAACCTCTCCCCATCCCCCACCCAACCTCTCCCCCGTCCCCACCCAACTTCACCCCTGTCCCCACCCAACCTCTCCCCATCCCCCACCCAACCTCTCCCCGTCCCCACCCAACCTCACCCCCATCCCCACCCAACCTCTCCCCATCCCCTCTTAACCTCTCCCCATCCCCACCCAACCTCATCCCCACCTATCCATTTTCTCCCAAGGTGCTGCCTGACCCGCTGAGTTACTCCAGTCTTTTTGTGTCTTATCATTTCTTATCCCATGCTCCCTCCCACCACTCGTAACACATGGACACACAAAGAACTGCAGACGCTGGAATCTTGAGCAAACACACAAAGTGCTGGAGGAACTCGGTGAGTCAGGCAACATCTGTGGAGGGAATAGTCAGACAATGTTTCTGGTTGGCACCCTTCTTCAAACCAACAAGTGACATTTTGAGTCTGGGTCCTTCTTCATATATATTCAGAATACATAAACACTTCCTGCATTAGATGAACACAGAACAGATGCTGACATAAAGCTAACCCCTCCTCTCTCTCAATGTCTCCATTGACCAAAGGACGCACTCAGAAGCTTGGAGTCCTGTTTCGTATCAATTACTGAAATATTCAGATCTTGTAACACCGTATTTATATTGATGCTGTTCGTAGTCAAATATTGTGAATCCAGTCTCTCTGGATCAGACCTTGCAGAGTCTTCCAATTGTGTGCACGCTGATTGATCTGTTTGAGCTGACAGCATATCTTTAAGTTGGGTTGATGCAGCAGAAACTGTGTAGGTATTTGAGCAAGCGAGGAGATCATCAAATCTATTATTACAAAAAATATGAGCATTCAGCATTTTCAAATAGTTTCATTAAATAGACAGCGTCTCTGGAACTAATGCGCTACGATGCTGAGAATAATATTCTGCACCCTGCACCCTCTCCTTTGCTCTACAGGATAGCAGTAACAGGATCGTTCCGAGTCAGCATGGATTTACGAAGGGGAAATCATGCTTGACTAATCTTCTGGAGTTTTTGAGGATGTAACTAAGAAAATAGACAGGGGAGAGCATGACTGTGTAGTTTACCTTGACTTTCAGAAAGCCTTCGACAAGTTCCCACATAGGAGATTAGTGGGCAAAATTAGAGCACATGGTATTGGGGGTAGGGTACTGACATGGATAGAAAATTGGTTGGCAGACAGAAAGCAAAGAGTGGGGATAAATGGGTCCCTTTTTAGAATGGCAGGCAGTGACTAGTGGGGTACCGCAAGGCTCGGTGCTGGGACCGCAGCTATTTACAATATACATTAATGACTTGGATGAAGGGATTAAAAGTAACATTAGCAAATTTGCAGATGACACAAAGCTGGGTGGCAGTGTGAACTGTGAGGAAGATGCTATGAGGTTGCAGGGTGACTTGGACAGGATGTATGAGTGGGCAGATGCATGGGAGATGCAGTTTAATGTGGATAAGTGTGAGGTTATCCACTTTGGTGATAAGAATAGGAAGGCAGATTATTATCTAAATGGTGTCAAGTTAGGAAAAGGGGACGTACAACGAGATCTGGGTGTTCTAGTGCATCAATCACTGAAAGGAAGCACGCAGGTACAGCAGGCAGTGAAGAAAGCCAATGGAATGTTGGCCTTCATAACAAGAGGAGTTGAGAATAGGAGCAAAGAGGTCCTTCGGCAGTTGTACAGGACCCTGGTGAGACCGCACCTGGAGTACTGTGTGCAGTTTTGGTCTCCAAATTTGAGGAAGGATATTCTTGTTATTGAGGGCGTGCAGCGTAGGTTCACTAGATTAATTCCCGGAATGGCAGGACTGTTGTATGTTGAAAGACTGGAACGACTAGGCTTGTATGCACTGGAATTTAGAAGGATGAGAGGGGATCTTATTGAAACATATAAAATTATTAAGGGGTTGGACACGTTAGAGGTAGGAAAGATGTTCCCATTGTTGGGGGAGTCCAGAACCAGGGGCCACAGTTTAAGAATAAGGGGTAGGGCATTTAGAACGGAGATGAGGAAAAACTTTTTCAGTCAGAGAGTTGTAAATCTGTGGAATTCTCTGCCTCAGAAGGCAGTGGAGGCCAATTCTCTGAGTGCTTTCAAGAGAGAGCTGGATAGAGCTCTTAAGGATAGCGGAGTCAGGGGGGTATGGGGAGAAGGCAGGAACGGGGTACTGATTGAGAATGATCAGCCATGATCACATTGAATGGTGGTGGTGCTGCTTCGAAGGACCGAATGGCCTCCTCCTGCACCTATTGTCTACCTATTGTACTTGAATTTTACATGGTTTTATTTCAACATAATACTGTCTGATCTAATTGGAAAGCATGCACAAAAGAGCTTTTCACTCTACCTGTGAACACATGACAATAATAAATCTAAATCTTTACTGTTGAATTTTGAAAGACCTCCTATTAAATCAAACCGGTTTAAATCTGTGAACCTGCATGCCTTGGAAGCTATTTATAACATGTATAAGTTCAATGCTTTTGTTTCGACAACCCTCTCTGGTAATTTTGGGAAAGGCATTGCAAATGGCAAATAAGTTTGTTTTGCAAATTTCAGGCACCGTAAGGTACTCTCCCAACCCCCCCAACCCCCTTTGCAATTAGGTTTGTCAGTTAAATAAGAAGATAACTGCAGATGCTGGTACAAATCGATTTATTCACAAAATGCTGGAGTAACTCAGCAGGTCAGGCAGCATCTCGGGAGAGAAGGAATGGGTGATGTTTCGGGTCGAGACCCTTCAGTCTGAAGAAGGGTCTCGACCCGAAACATCATCCATTCCTTCTCTCCCGAGATGCTGCCTGACCTGCTGAGTTACTCCAGCATTTTGTGAATAAATAGGTTTGTCAGTTGTTGTTTCAAATTTCCAGCATCTGCAGTATTTTGCATTTGAACAGGCGCTGGTTGAAGTATTGAACAAACTCAAACGCATGATCCAATGGCTAGATGCTGAGAATCGCTGAGATATTACAGCACATGTAAGCCAGTGTTGAGGTGACAAGACCATAGATGCTGCAGGGATCTCTATTCCAACATTAAGCGCAGTAAAAGAATTCATAGGATTGCGGGGAACGGTTTTGTAGTTACACTGAAATCATCCACGACAGTGAAAAATAAATTCTATCCTATTTGAGACCAGAGGTTTACGAGGTGCAGTGAGAGTTAAGCGAACTTAACAGTATATTGTTTTCACCAAGTACATTTTGGATTTCAAACTGGGTTCAATATAATCTTGTCCATATCCTTTTTTTTTTTATTCCTTTATATTTATTACAGTGCTTAAAAAAAATGCTATGAAAAATATAAATCAGAGTGACCTGATCACCACAATAAAGTCTGTCATTCACAAGCCTGGCACTGTCCAAATAACGGTTAAAGACACTGTTGGAAAAGGTTATTAGCTATTTCTCTGTCATAAGAGGCTTTCAGCCAATATAGCTGGTAGCGTTTCACCTCTGTTGTAGCCAGCATTTGGCTGAGTCTTTATTTTGCTTCAGAGATACGGCGTGAAAAAAGGCCCTTCGGCTCACCAAGTCCATGCCAACCAGCGATCACTGTACCAGTGATAGGCACTATCCTACACACGAGGGACAATTTCCTTTTTACAATTTTACTGAAGCCAACTAAACTTACAAACCTGTACGTCTTTGGGGCGTGGGAGGAAACCGGAGAAAACCCACAAAGTCACAGGGAGAATGTAACACTCCATACAAACAGCACCCGTAGTCAGGATGGAACCTGGTTCTCTGGTGCTGCAAGGCAGCAACTCTACTGCTGCACCACCGTGCCACCATGAGGTGACGTGAATTCCCTACATCTGACCGTGTCAGCTTGGTCATTGAGTGTATTCAAGGCTCAGTTAGATTTTATGAAATACAGTCAGTCATACATTATGGAGACGGGGCCCTTCGACCCACCATGCTGCCAAGGGTGGTGGTGGTGGAGGAGGCAGATACATTAATGGTGTTTAAGAGGCTTTTGGATAGGCACATGGATATGCAGGGAATGGAAGAATGTGGATTTATGTGCAGGCAGAGATTATTTTAATTTAGACTCATAGTCAAACAGCGTGAAAACGGGCCCTTCAGCCCAACTTGCCCACACCAACCAACATGTCCCATCTACACTCGTCCCATCTGCCTGCGTTTGGCCCATATCCCTCTAAACCTGTCCTATCCATGTACCAGTCCAAATGTTTCCTAAATATTGCAGTAAGACCTGCCTCAACAACCTCCTCCAGAAGCTCGTTCCAAACACTCACTTATGCTTTGTGTAAAAAAAAATCTGTGGAATTCTTTGCCACAAGCAACTGTGCAGGATAAGTTATTGTGTATTTTAAATGCATAGATTGATAGGTTCCTGATTAGTAGGTGCATCAAAGTTACGGATGGTCTGGAGAGAAAAATGGGGTTGAGAGGGATAAATAGATGAGCCATGATCGAATGACGAAGATGATAAGATCATGGGATAGGAGTATAATTTGGCCATTGGGCCCATCAAGTCTACCACGCCATTCAACCATGGCTGATCTATCTCTCCCTCCTCACCCCATTTTCCTGCCTTCTCTCCACAGGAGTAGACCTGATGGGCTGAATGGCCTGATTCTGCTCCTGTCTCGTGTCTTATTGTTCCAATGGTTTCTTTCAATCGCTTCTTTATTATCACAGTACCAAGGAGGTACAGTGAAATACTTTTTTTTTGCGTACAGATCAACAGGACCATCACCATACATAAGCACAATCCCCCGGTTAGTAGAGGATGTACAGAACAGCCCACACTGAGTCTGTATGCAAGCGATGCCATGTTAGTGCTGTTTCACAGTCGCATCTGCACATGGCCACAAAGCAAGGCCCGTCGCAGCCATCGCCTCCACTCCGGTCTCCCCCCGAACCGTCATCCCTCTCCTGGCCTTGCACGGCCCTGTCCAACCGCCAGCCCCTCCCACAGCGGGCGGGCCTTGAGGGCACGGAAGGTAAATCCTGCTTTGTCCAGCGTCTGCCGCCATCTCTCTCCATGCCATGGCTTCCCTCTCCGGCCAAGGCAGATTCCTGATTCCGCGGCGGGTGAGACGTGCCTGCCGTTGGGGAAACGTGCCACAGCTCGCCGGGATTCCCTTCACCCTGCGCGGCCCACCGTGGTCACTGTACACTGTAAATGGGCCTTCACTCCCGGCCTGAACCGCCTCCCCAGCCTGCAGCGCTGCGGCCTGGACTCTGGCACTGGCATCTGCAGTTCCTTCCTTGTGACTGGAGCCGTTAAAGATAGAAGCTCCCCACAGCCACAGCCGCACACAGGAGTAAAACTGGGAAAGGGCAGCAATTAAATGCTGGTCATGTCAGCTGGGCCCCAGAAATGGTTTAAAAGGAAAAGTAACTGTCCGTTCAACTCTCCAAGGTGACATATAGGACTGAAGTCATCTCTACCTTCCACCATTGCAGACAGTTGCGGAGTTTGGAGCAGAGCATGGAATTGTGGAAGTTTTATTCTGCTCGTCGCTTCCAGCGCAAGATTTTATTTTCTCAGTGTAATCTTGTTTGGCATTAGAACAGTTGTCCATAATGCGTCCTGTGGCACAAGAGGGGATTTTAACCTGGGAGCTGTGCGGAGAATGTAAAAGCAATATTTCTGTCCTTTCCAGTATTAAATGCTTTTTGTTTAGCCTGTTTTAAACACACGTCTGCTTCCACCATGGTGCTCCCCTTACTCCTGAAGGACTTGTTCTGAAGAGCAATTCTGCGTGCATTTGATCTTGTTGAGAACTTCACAGAAGTAGTCATTTTTCACATCGCCCTGGAAGTAAGTGTTGACAGGTAATTTCACGACGTGAAGTGGCGGGGCAGAATGCAATCTTCACCGCGGCCAGCGCTCAAGGATTTCCAGCAGAGGCGACTGATTAACCAGCAGAAATTAGGGAGCCCAGTTATTGTTCCATTCTATCCCACCATCAGGAATTGGTGGTTTTTTTAAATCCTTCACTGGAGGCTGCAATTGCCAATGGCTGACACATTAAAGCTTAGGGTTAGAACTCGGGCCTCCTCTCCATGTTACATTTCTAAGTTTCTAAGCGAGGGAGTTTGTTTACCACCCCTGCTAATCGAATTAATTTGCCCAGGAATGAACTGCAGATGCTTGTTCAAACTAAAGATAGACACAAAATGCTGGAGTAACTCAGCGGGACAGGCAGCATCTGTGGAGAGAAGGAATGGGTGACGTTTCGGATCCAGAGTCTCGTCCCGAAACGTCACCCATTCCTTCCCTCCAGAGATGCTGCCTGTCCCGCTGAGTTACTCCAGCAATTTGTTCTATCTCCGAATTAATTTGTCCGTCATATTACCAATTGTGATGTAAAATGTTGACAATATCTCTGCTGCCTCATTAATTCAAAATGTACATTTTACACCCATGTTAAAATGTCTGGCTCAACTTCACGCAAAGTTTCCTTCATCTGAAATTTGTGAATTCTTCCCCGACTCTTGCATTAATCATGCTTTTTACTTCGATATCTTGGTGTGCTTTCACAGCTTGGATTTTTGTTAAAGCCAGCGCCGACTTTAGTGTGGTGCGCGTCAGAGTGCAGATGCTGGAAAATAGCCATGAGTTATTCATGCCGACATAAAAAAAGTGCTGGTAATCATGTAATTAAAGTTGGCGGTGGTCATCAAGAATGGAAACAGTAGAGAGATATAGCACAGCGTAATTCCACATATCAATTAACATTTTTGGCAGTGTGGGGAGAAAGTATTAAGCCTGCCAGTAATTTCTCAATTATTTTTTTTTTCATCATTACTGTGTTGATAGGATTAGCTTCAGTAAGTTCATTTCACTTGGGTAGTTTACAACCCAACATAACATTGAATTCTTTCATTTCAAGTAATACCCTCTTTGCTCCACCTCCTTCCTCTCACCCCCAAGCCCACCCCAAATGCCCACCCATTTCTCCACCTGTCCCACTCACCCTGAAATGTTCCCCATCTTTGTACACTCGTCTCCCATTCCTGAGTCCCTCCTTTCCCTTTTTATCTTGCTCTTTCCCCTCCCTATGTCCCCTAGCATCCATATCACTCCCTTCATCTGGTTTTATTTCTCTCCCGCTCTTCGCTCCTTTTCACCTCCAACCTTTCTCACCTAATCCACCCATTTGTTTAATTTAGAGATGCAGCACAGAAACGGGCCCTTTGGCCCACTGAGCCCGCGCCAGCCATCGATCACCCATTCACACTAGTTCTATGTTATCCCACTCTCTCATCCACTTCCTAAATACTAAGGGTAATTTTGAGGCCAATCAACCTACAAACCCGTACATTTTTGGGGTGTGGGTGGAAACTGGAGTGCCCAGAGGAAACCCACGCAATCACAGGGAGAACGTACAAACTCCATACAGACAACAACCGAGGTCAGGATTGAACTCGGGTCTCTGGCACTCTGAGGCAGCAACTCCAGCAGCTGCATCACCGTGCCACCCCTTAAATCTTCCCTCACCTGTATCCACCTATCACTTGCCAGGATAGCACAAAAAGCTGGAGTAACTCAGCGGGTCAGACAGCATCACTGGAGGAAAGGACATTTTGGGTCTAGACCCTTCCTCAGACCCGCAAAACCACCTATTCCTTTTCTCCAGAGATACTGTCTGATCCCCTGAGCTACTCCAGTATTTGTGTCTATCTTCAGTTTAAACCAGCATCCGCAGTTCCTTCTTACACACGTCACTTGCAGGCTTTGTCCTGCCCCCACCTCTCCCTTCCAGCTTTCTCCTCTGACTCCAATCAGTCTGAAGAAACATTGTCCATAACATCTTCTGACTGCTCCTTCCATAGATGCTGCCTGACGCGCTGAGTTCCTCCAGCACTTTGCGTTGTGCTGGACGGTAGACGTGGCGGCACTGATTTTGACCTCGATAGCTTATATGTGTGATAGAAAATGTAATATTGTGTGGGTTGCCAATGGTATAAAATATTCATCTTTTTACTGATAAATATTTAGTTAAATGCACTTGGCATGGCTTTAAAATAGTTTCTCCCTTCAACTCTTGTTCTCCATTCGTAAGTATTCATATTCTTGTATTCCCACAGAAACTGTGGTTTTAACCCCCATTGTTGGAGATATGCACTGATCTGGTAACTTAAAGCCCCCTTCTGCGGCTCTGTGGGACACCTGTACTTGAGTAAGACTGAGCTGAGATCTGTTACCAGATCAGTGTGCTCTCCAGTTTCCAAACCCTTTTGAGTGTGATCCCAGGGAACATGACTGAATGAATCACTGTTAATCGGGTGCAATCAGTAACATGCTGCTGTGATAGTTTCCCTGCGTGGAAATCTCAAAGACCAGAGGGCATGGCCTTAAGGTGAGAGGAGCAAAGTTTATAGGGGATGTGCAGGGCAAGTGTTTTTATTAAACACAGAGTGCCTGAAACACACTGCCAGAAATGGTGATGGAAACCAAAAAGGTAGTGGTGTTTTGGATAAGCGCATGTATATACATATATCGAGGGATATGGGTCATGTGCATAAAGAGATTAGCTTAATTTGGCATCAATGTGGGCCGAAGGGCCTGTTCCTGTGCTCAACTATTGTACAGGAAGGAACTGCAGATGCTGGTTTAAAGCAAAGATAGACACAAAAAGCTGGAGTAACTCAGCAGGTCAGACAACATCTCTGGAGAAAAAGATTAGGTGATGTTAGGATCGAGACCCTTCTTCAGAACTATTGTGAGTTCTATGTATGTTCTATGTAAAATATTAACTGTGATCATTTGGTCATTTTGCCACAGTACTCCAAGGTTGTGGCTGTCCTGAATATAAATAAACACAATTCATCAAATATTTTATTTGATGTACTCGGTGTAGTTCCAAATAATATAAAGAACTGCATCATGGGAAACAGGCCCCATTTTAAATTCTACCTCTCAATTTACCAATTAAAAGTCAGTGTGGGAATGTGCTAATGCTGTGATCAACTTTTTAAATATATTTGTTCACAGCACATCTAGGGCAAGGTTTATGTTTATTCTCCCTCTCTAATTGCCCCCTAGGCTATCTTAGAAGGCAGTTAAGTATCAACTTACTAATTATCAAATCCATATCTGGATCAGAGACTCAAATATTGCTTCATTAGTAGCGGATCAATTCTCAGGTTGAATTCAAAAGCGTGATTTCAAGTGAGCCCTTCCTGAACATTAAATAAAAACATTATTTAGAAAATGTTATCTTCATTTTGTAGGATGTAACAGATTATAATGTCACTGACACGGATTTTCCAGGGATTTATGATGAAACACACTTTTGGACCAATACAAATAAAAATAATAAGTCTGGCTAGATTTGGATTTTGTGTTAAAGCTAAAGGAATAAATTTACAAAGAATTACAAAGATTTTACCATACAGAGGCATTTTATTCTTCTCAATAGGTCTATGCTTCTGTTTATGAATCCCTGTTTGCTTTCTGCAAAACCTTTCTATCTGACTACATGAAAAAGCAAAAGAATATTCATTTCACATAGAAGATAGACATTAATGCTGGAGTAACTCAGCGGGACATGCAGCATCTCTGGAGAGAAGGGATGGTTGATGTTTTGGGTCGAGACCCTTCAGACTGAGAGTCGGGAGATGGAAACAAAATATGGAAAGGTACGAAGAACATGTAAGGGTGAAAGGAACAGATCAAGGCAGCGGATGATCAAGGAAATGTGCAATGGTTTATTAGTGGATGAGGGGAAGCTGACAACGAGGCATACAATCAGTAACATTAATCAGGAGGGCAATGGAACTAGCAGGAGATCTAGGGTGGGGGAGGAACGGTGAGAAGGAAAGCAAGGGATTACTTGAAGTTAGAGCAGTTAAATTAATACTTCTGGGTTGTAAGCTACCCATGTGAAATGAGGTGCTGTCTTCCAATTTGCGTTTGGCCTCTCTCTCACTTACATACCAACTTTCACAACTTCTGGGTCCTCCCAAGTAATCCACACGCACTTATGACGTGTAGTCAGTGATATAATGTAGGAAAGCTGCCAGCCAATTTACACACAGCCAGTTCCCTCAAACAGCAATGATGATCAGATCATCTGTTCCTCGTGAGGTTGAATGTGAAGTGAAATTTGGAGATAACAATTGAAATCACAGATACACAAGAATGCTGGAATCTTGAGCAATGTGCTCAAGTACTAGAGGGACTCAACAGGCCAGGCAGCATCTGTGGACAGGCAACGTTTGGGACGAGTCCAGTTTGCCAACTTGGTTGGCATGGACATGGTGGGCTGAAAGGCCTGTTTCTGTGCTGGGTCAGGCTGACCCCAACTTCAGCGATCCAGTGCCGTCAGGACTCCGGGTCACAAAGTGAGAAAATATGAAATTGCACATCTCCTTGGGCCAGGTTCAGACTATTCGGAGACTTGGAAGTTGCAAGATAGCGCCGGAATGTGGCGACTCTGTGCTGTTCCAGAAGAGGAGCTGTTGTACCCATGTGTGGTATGATGTGACTGGATAGATGCAGAACAAGCATTTCACCATTTCTCCGTACACACAACAATAAATAAACTACGAGACTAACATTTAGACAGGCTATGTAGAGAGAACCCATTTCCTCAAGGTCCCTTAGAGGATGTAGATTGCAGTAATTGTAGAAAGATTCAGTACAGAGGTTTGGATGACAAGGAGTAATGATTTATAATGCACTGCCGGAAAGTGTAAGTGCATCAAAAGAGCTCACTATCAAAAGAGCACAAGGCAACCAGACAGGACGTTCATTGATGTGGAGAAGATATACGAGGATGTTGCTGTGATTCATGTTGTAGGAGCAAAAGTATGCCATTTGGCCCATTGAATCTACTCTGATCTATATTTCCCTCTCCACCCCATTCTCCTGCCTATTCCTCATAACCCCTGACACCCTTACCAATCAAGTATCTGTCAATCTCTGCCTGAAAAATACCCAATGACTTGGTCTCCACAGCCCTCTGTGGCAATGAATAGCAATGGATTGCTGATTCCATTCTAGTTTTCAAAAGGAAAATGGATAAATATTTAAAACTTGCAGACAAAAGGGCAAGACATTGAGGGGAAAAAGGAGGGGAGATGGTGGCGACTGGATTGCTTTGGAAAAATCCAGTGCTGTGACGATGGACTCTGGCCTGTTCTGTGCTGCTCGTGATTCTAGGTGGTTTGTCAGGTCTTTTGAGGGATGGCTTTTCCCGGGGCATTTTGATTTACAGTTGTTACTCACTGACAGAGACATCATTGTCTCCTTTATAAACGGAAGCCTGCAACTGACATTCTCAGGATTTGTTCACCGCATCACAATTTGCAACAGAAAGTGAACATTGCTCCATTTTTCTCATCAAACCAGCCCTGGCCACTGGTTTCATATTGAGCTAAATCTGCATCTAAGTATCTCTGCAATAGCTCATAACGTAGCGACGTCAGCTGATGAATTTTTACTGACAACCCTTTTGAATAATTTTGGTGAAAACACAGCTGGCAACTGAATCTAGTTGTCACTGCAATAGTTGAGTTCCTTCCATGTTTTATTTTTGTTTAATTAGTGCAATGCAGGGCAAACAGTGGGCGGAGTGCATGAATAATGGCATGAAATTTTTATGTTGATTGCTGCTTTTGTTCTGGGAGCTCGGGGAAGTTTTCTGTGCATCAGGACTCCCGTTTTAAGTGGGATTAATTATTGATAAGTGAGCTGATTTTTTTTTTTTTTCACCTCGATGCATTAATTTGCACAGCTTCCGAGGTGCACCTTAAACTTTCAACGCTGCCCCACTTTGATTGACCCCCATTTGACCAATTCCCTTTCGCATCAGTCGCCGCGGTCATTTGCGACACCATTTCTCACAGTTCCATCGGGATATTTAAGGTTAGGTGCAGACTGGAAAGTAGAGAGTTTGGAGACTGCTTCTGAGATTCACTATCCTCCTCATTAGGACATCAGGTTAAAATCGAGTTCAAACACCAAATAGGTAACTTTAGAAACAAAGGGGTGGCACAGTGGTGCAGCAGTAGAGTTGCTGCCTTACAGCACCAGAGACCTGCGCTTGATCCTGCCTAAGGGTGCTGTCTGTACGGAGTTTGTACATTCTCCCTGTCACCGTGTGGGTAAATGGACTGGTAGCATCTCTGGAGAGAAGGTATGGGTGACGTTTCAGGTCGAGACCCTTCTTCAGAAGCCACAGTATTATCTTCATTTGTCGGGTGATGATATTAACTGACTAGTTTTGGCTTGAAATAATCTACGATAATAGAATGTTAATCTGCCATGCCAAAACAATCCGAAGAGGATGCAATCAATCAGAGCCAGCACCTTTTGCATCACAACAGTGCAGTCTTTATTGTCCTCAACTGGAGAAAGACTTTCAATAATTATAGCAGAATGGAGGTACAAAGAAACTACCGATGCTGGACTCTTGAATAAAATGTGAAGTTCTAGCGGAACTCAACGGGTCGGGCAGCATCTGTGGAGGGAATGGACAGGTGATGTTTTGGCTCAGGATTTTTCAGATATCGCCTGTCCATTCGTCCACATCAGATATCGCCTGTCCATTCGTCCACAGAGGGCGCCTGACCCATTAAGTTCCTCCAGCACTTTGTGTTTTGTTCAAGAATCATGAGAGGAGCACACTATCGTGAGAAGAATAGACCGAGTAGAAGTACAGAGTAGGAAAATCAAGAACCAGAGGGCATGGGTTTAAAGTGAGGAGGGAAAGACTTCATAGGAACCCGAGCGGTCACTTTTTCACACAGAGGTGGATGGGTGTGTGGAATGAGCTGCCGGAGGAGATAGTTGAGACCGGTACTATCGCAATGTTTAAGAAACATTTAGACAAGTACATGGATCGGACAGGTTTAGAGGGATATGAGCCAAATGAAGGCAAGTGGGATTTGTATAGATGGGACATATCGGTCGTTGTGGGCAAGTTGGGCCGAAGGCCCTGTTTCCATGCTGTATGACTGACTCTATTTGCACAGCAGAACCAGGAGGCTAATTTTAGTATTTGGGAATAGAGTTTAGAAAAAAGGCTGGAAAACCTGCACCTTATCAGCCTGGGGAAGAGGGGGCTGTTGGTATTAAAGATGGAAAAGGGAATGCAAAAAAAATTAACCCAGGTCAAGTGATCACCAAATTAGCATTGGTATCAGAAAGACTTCTGTTCACACACAGAGTGAATTCTCAAGTAGAGTGGTGAAGGCAATAAAACTGGAATCCATTAAGGAACATAGTCGAGAGTGTTTAATTGTCATATGTGCTGACAACTGAACAATGAAATTCTTACTTGCAGCAGCTTTACAGGCCCATTAATGCATTAATACCCAGATAAATGTACAATAATACAATAAATTAATAATTAGTCATACTTGGTAACCAGATCATAATCGTGCAAAACCAAAGACTGTAGTGCAACCAAAACAAAGTCCATCCTACGTCACAGTTGCTGAGGTATTGAAGAAGAGTCCCACCAGAAGTGTTGCCTATCCATGTTCTCCAGGGATGCTGCCTGACCACCTGCTGAGTTACTCCAGCCCTCTGTGCTTGTTCTTGAATTCAAGAGCCTGATGGTTGCTGGGAAAACACTGTTTTCAGGCACCTTTACCTTCTTCCCGATGGTAGCAGCGAGGTGTGAGCATGTTCAGGGTGATGTGGGTCTTTGATATTGGTTGCCTTTTTGAGGCAGCGCCTTCTGTAGATCCTTTTGATGACATGGACAGACATGGAGTGATTGTAGAATGATTCCAGGTAGATGAATTAGGATGGATCAAAGAGCCGTCCTCAGCTGCAAGAACAAAATTGAAAAATTGTGGGATTATTTATTTTAGTCATAAAGCATGGAAACATGCCCTTTGGCCCAACTTGCCCATGCCGACCAAGATCCCCTATCTACACCAGTCCCACCTGCCCATGTTTGGTCCATATCCCTCTATGCCTTTTCTATCCATGTACCTGTCCAATTGTCTTTTAAATGTTGTCATTGTCCCTGTCGGGAATAACTCCGCTGGCAGCTCGTTCCATATTCCCAGTTCTTCAGGTTCCTATTAAATCATTCCCCTCTCACCCCAAACCTATGTTCTCTAGTTCTTGATTCCCCAACTCTGGGGATTCACCCTATCTATTGTGTGCATTCACCCTGTCTATTCCCCTCATGATATTATACACCCCCAATAAGATCATGCCTCAGCATCCTGTGCTCCAAGGACTAAAGCACTAGTCTATTTTGGAGACACATTGGCCAAAGATATTGTTGATATGAGTTTCTATGTTCATCATTGGTCATGATCTGTGGTAAAACCACTGATGTTGTCATTTCCACTGTGCCATGGCACGATCGAATGATAAAAGTGGGGAAATCAGCTGGAAATCATGTTATATTCCATTCGCATTGATGCCAGTACCTGTGGAATCTCTGCTCTCTGTTGAACTCTGTTTTGGTGTCTATAAATCTTCCATCTGAAGCAGCCGGGAGCTTTATGAGCTTGTCAGCATTTAGCATCCAGTGCCATATCCCATGAGTTGGAAGAAAAGCCTTTTGTGCACCAATTAAAGCAATCCTTTGGAGGCAAGTGGACCCATAAGAGATCTATTTATGATCACTTGACCATTTATGATTAAAATTATGCTCTTAATACAAATTATAACCATGTATGCATAGAGTCTGGGATGTAGTCCTGATCTTCCAACGTACCTCATTACATTTTCCTCTGTAATTATAACACTGCACTGCTATAACATTTTACGCTATAACATTATATTCTGCACTTTGGTGTTCTCTGCATTGCCTGCTATATTTCTGTATGGCTTGATAGTAACGTGTATAGTACTATTTGATTTGACTGGATAGCAAGCAGAG
The DNA here is from genome assembly GCF_053455715.1 of Rhinoraja longicauda. Taxonomy (NCBI): domain Eukaryota; kingdom Metazoa; phylum Chordata; class Chondrichthyes; order Rajiformes; family Arhynchobatidae; genus Rhinoraja; species Rhinoraja longicauda. The sequence continues at coordinate 59,910,708 of NC_135958.1, forward strand.
CTCTTCTACTAATACTAACGGAGGGTGGCACGGGAGTGTGGAGACTCTTTGTGTGCAGCTTCCAGAGGAGGCTCGATGATCTTCTGATACAATACTCTACTGTTTGATCGTGTTTATACATAGTATTGGATGATCTGTCGGGAGAGCATGCAAAAGAAACCTTTTCACAGTACCTCAGTGCACGTGACAATAATCAACCGATATCAATACCAAAAATTTCCTCTTCTCCTTGAGCTCTTTCCATTGGCTCAAAGGTCTAAAAATAGGGATCCTTCAAGATGCAAAAGAGGAGGAAATGAAGAGGGACTTCAGGTAAGTCCTGTTCTGTATTCACTGTAACCTCTGCGATGTGTACCATATCTATTGCACTATGGACCATCCATGCTGGATGGTGCATCATCCACAAAATTCACTTCATTTCTTTTCCCAGGCTGCTCCAACTACGCTTGCAAACTCTGTCACATTCTTTGCCAAGAAGGACACGGAACAAAGCATGGAAGCACCACCACCTGTGTGTTCCCTTCAAATCACACCCCATCCTGAAGTTGGAACATATCCACAATGATTCAATAGTGCTTGATCTGTCACATGTGCAACGGTACAGTGAAATTCTTTTAACATGTATTACACATGCTGGCTCCACCATTTTTGGCGCCATTATCCAAAGTCCGGTCAGGTCGCGCGCTCGATGTACCTACGAACTAACGTCCCGCTCCGCTCCTAGCCCGGCCATCTTTGTGTCCTGGGGGCGCCTCATTCCACCATCATCTGTGGGTCTAAATCCTAGAGCTTCCGACCCAACTGCAGCGTAGAAAGAAAGCATTGCTGCAACAAAACTCCCCTTCACCATCTTATTGAGAGAAAGTGCTGGCCCACATCCCGAACATCGGAGGGAAGAAACATTCAGAAGCTATCTTAACTAAAGGCTCCTTTTGTCGGAGAGATCTGTGTCATAGAGTCGTACAACATGGAAACCGGCCCTTCAGCCCAACTCGCCCATGCCAACCAAGATGCCCCATCTGCCTGCGTTTGGCCCTTATCTTTCGAAACCTTTTCTATCCATGTAGCTGTCCAAATAGAGACATACAGTGTGGAAACAGGCCCTATGGCCCAACTTGCCCACACTGATCAACATGTCCCATCTACACAAGTCCCACGCCTGCATTTGGCCTATATGCCTCTAAACCTGTCCTGTCCATGTACCTGTCTAATTGCTTCTTAAACGTTGCAATAGTCCCTGCCTCAACTACCTTCTCTGGCAACTCATTCCATACACTCATCATCCTTTCCATGAAAAAGTTACCCATCAGATTCCTATAAAATCTTCCCCCCTTCACCTTAAACCTATGCCCTCTGGTTTTTGTTTCCCCCACTCTGGGCAAGAAACTCAGTGCGTCCACCCAATTTATTCCTCTCATGATTTTGTACACCTCTATAAGATCAGCCCTCATCCAGTGCTCCAGGGAATAGAGTCCCAGCCTGCTCAACTTCTCCCTGTAATTCAGACCCTCGAGTCCTGGCAACATCCTGTTGTTATGCCATTCTTCCTCAATTACCTCTACTGGCAGCTTGTTCCATATACCCACCACCACCTGTGTAAAAGGAAAAGTTGCCCCTCAGGTTCCTATTAAAACTTTCCCGTCTCATCTTAAATGCTCGTAACCCTGGATGGCATCACAGTAAGGAGCAAATGTCCATCATGGCACCATTTGAATGTAGGCGAGCCCAGATATTGAGCAATGTTCTTCAGAAGCTCTCTAGTTCTTCGCCATTTCTCTTGAATCGCCACCTGCTCCTTTATCTGTAACTCAGTCACCAATTTCCACTTGATGACGTGATCTATCCCACCATTTAGGTGGGCACGATTGCGCAGTGGTATACTTGCTGCCTTACAGTGCCAGAGACCCTGGTTCGATCCCTACTACGGGTGCTGTCTTTACGGAGTTTGCACGTTATCACTGTGACTGCGTGGTTTTCTCCGGGTGCTCTGGTTTCCTCCCACACTCCAAAGATGTACAGGTTTGTAGTTAAGTTGGCTTAGGGGAAAATTTGTAAATTGTCCCTACTACGTAGGATAGTGCTAGTGTACGGGGATCGCTGGTCGGTGGGCAGAAGGGCCTGTTTCTGCTTTGTATATCTCTCTAAATCTCAGTTCGCTTCTGGAATTGTGGATAATGACTAGACTCGACCAGAAAATGGCGTTGCTGTTTAACTTGTGCTTTATGGTTGAGTAAGACTGCTGGCTCAACTGAAGCTGTACCAATTAGAGGATATGTCTGATGTGTGTCAAATTTCATGATTGACTGAAGGATTATATTCACTCAAAGTTTATAAGAAAGGAGTCGATCACATCCCCTGGTGAAAAAAAAGTATTTTGAGTAAAATGATGTTCCTCACTGACCTAAGAATTTGCAGCAAGGGAAAGAAAATTCGAAAAAACTGTGGTGGAAACGTATCTGTTTTATGAGAGCTAAACGTGATTTTTCTAACCAGTGCATTGAATTCTAATCTTGATTTGATTCAATTGATGTCACAAATAGAGGTCTTTCACTTCTACCTTTCAGTCTGAAGAAGGGTTCCGACCCAAAACGTCACCTCTTCCTTTTCTCCAGAGATGCTGCCTAACCTGCTGAGTTACAGCATTTTGCGTCTAACTTTAGTCAAATCACACCACACACGAGTACAATCAAGCCATACACATAGAACAGGTAGTGCAAAATAACCAGATTGCAGAAAATAAAGATATAGCATTGTCGCGCACCAGTTACAGAGAGAGTGCAGATGTAATAAAAGAACAAGAGCCACAGTGAGGTAGGTTGAGAGATCAGGATTACACGCTTAGCTGATTTCCTTTCAGTAATTTGATGACAAGGAGTTGTTCCTGAATCTGGAAAAGAATATGGTGGCGTAGTGGTACAGCTACTGCCTCACAGCACCAGGGACCTGGGTTCTGTCTATGGCTCCAATTTCCACTTTGGGTCACAGGGAGTTTGCACCTTCTCACTGTGACCACATGGGTTACCTCTAAAATCTTCGGTTTCCTCCCACACTCCAAAGATGTACAGGTTTGTAGGTTAATTGGCTTGGTGTAAATGTAAAAATTGTCCCGACTGTGTGAAGGGTGGTGTTAATGTGCAGGGATCGCTGGTCGGTGTGGACTCAGTGGGCCGAAGGGCCTTTATCGGCATTGTATCTCTAAACTAAACTAAAGTATGTAGGAAAGAAATGTAGATGCTGGTTTAAATCAAAGATAGACACAAAATGCAGGAGTAACTCAGCGGGGCAGGCAATATCTCAGGAGAGAAGGAATGGGTGACGTTTCGGGTCGAGACCCCTCCCTTCTTCAAACTAGAGTAAGGATGGATTTCAGTGCCGTTACATTACTGCACAGAATATAATGGGGATAAATTTCTCGCCTGACCTGTTTCAAACGTTAGAGCTCATCCTATCCCTCCACGTACCTGCTCTGTTGAGTCCATCTGGAAGCTGCTTTCTGGTCTTCAGCTTGGATATGGAGCCAACTTTAGGACTCGGGTTCCAAACCAAACCCTCTGTCTATAAATGGTCTGAGAGGTCGGGCATCGAGAGAGTTTATTCGTTGACGTATCAGCAACTGAACAATGAAATTCTTACTTATTGAAGCTTAACAGGTCCATTAATACGTTAATATATTAATTAATAAATATATAATCAATAACACAATAAATTAATAATCAGTAATACTGGGTTACCATAATAGTACATAACTGAATTCCGTCGCCAAACAAAAAAAATAGTCCACAGAAGATCAGATTTGCTGAGGTTGATATTTGTTGCGTAGTGTTCAAGAGCCTGATGGTTGTTGGGGAGAAGTTGTTTTTGAACCTGGGGGCCATGGTTTTCAGACTCCTGTACCTTCTTCCCAATGGTAGCAGCGAGATGAGAGCGTGGCCAGGGCAGTGTGGGACTTGGCGGTGTGGGACTTTGACATTTTGAGATAAAGCCTCCACAATGGTGGGGAGTTCGATACCTGCCCCATCGTACAAAAATGACGGAGAGAGCAATTAATTGGATCTGAAGCCGTTGTTAAAGATGAAACAGAAGTAGATTTTTTTTGTCTTTGGGTCATATCTTTACCCATTTAAAGTACTCATGACATTTATGTGTTTCTCACATTTCCCAGTGCGCATCAGACCTACTCTACAGCTCAAATATATGTCCTTTGTTTCTCGGTAGTGTGTGGGCCTGCTTTACACATCGTCACTGAGACATCAAAGGACACAAAGTGCTGGAGTAGCTAAGCAAGTCAGGCGGCAACTGGAGAACGTGGATAGGTGACATTTTAGGTCAAGAATCTAAAGAAGGGTCCCAGCCCAAAACGTAACCTGTCCATGTTGTCCAGAGATGCCGCCTGGCCTGCTGGGCTACTTCAGCATTTTGTGTTCTGTTGTAAACCAGGATCTGCCGTTCCTTGTTCCACTTTGAGAAATCTCTTTGCAAATATACAGTGCCACAGTACATAGTATTTCTCTCTGATAAAGTGAAGTACTCACAAATAATGCAGTGATCTCTTTGCAATAACATATCAACAAAGCATAAAACATCAAAAGAGCAAAGACATAAAGCAAATATGAAAAGTAAATACGAAATGAGACCTGGAATTGAAGTCTGTGTGCTCAAGGTGGACATGGTTGTCGGAAACACGAGAAACCCAAACACAGACCATACCAGTAAAGCAACTACCTGCAAGTTATACATGCAGAGATTAGGCCACATACTGAGAAAAGAGAAATAAAACATTAATTTACATTACAACTAGCTAGCTGCGTTCTCTGAATAATCAATGAATTACTTTACAAATCTATCGTGTTCTTATGCAGCCAAAAAGATTTGGAGCGAAATGCAAGTGGGAAGCGTCATAAATATTGTGCTCGAGAGAAAGAAAGGTAGGAAGGGACACAAACGAAAATAAAGGATTCAAATGGCAGTCAGACATGAAGATGTGAAGTCAAGAGTGTCTCATTGTCATATATACCAAAATGGAACAATTAAATTCTCAATTGTAGCAGCATGACAGGGCGGTAAACATCGTACTCGTAGATAACAAAATAAACAAATGAGTTCAATAATTAAAAAAATACAATTTGGTTCAAAAAAGCCTGAAGTCCCTAGAGCAACTAAGATAGTTTGTATGTTGCTATTTTTTAGGTGAAGTGTATGAAGTCAGTGAGTTCTGCACGGGTGCAAGAGGTAGCACCAATGCAGTCATCGATGTAGCTTTTTTTTAGGTGAAGTGTATGAAGATAGTTTGTAGTTTAGCTGGTGTTTTCAGTGTTCAAGAGCCTGATGGTTGTTGGGAGGGAGCTGTTCCTGAACCTGGAGGACATGGTTTTCAGACTCCTATACTTTCTTCCTGATGGCAGGAGTGAAATGAGAGCGTGGTCAGACTGGCGTGGGTCCTTGATGATGCCGGATGCCTGTTTGAGGCAGCGCTTCCTATAGATCCCTTCAATGGTGGAGAGGTCACTTCCTGTGATTAGACTGGGGCAGTGTCCACCACATTTTGTAATCCCTTTCTATCCTGGACGTTTGAGTTGCTCTATTAGGCCATGATGCAACCAATAAACATGCTCACTTCTAGATGTTCAAGAGAATATTCGTCGACAACACAAGAGATCTCCGGTAAAAATTGATCCTACGTTATTTGTGCTAAATGTGTTTTAGTTTTAGTTTAGAGGTTCTGCATGAAAACAGTCCCTTTAGCCCACCGAGTCCACGACGACCATCAATCACCCATTCGCACTAGTTCTACATTAACCTACTTTCTCATTCACTCCCTGCACACTCCGGGCAATTTTACAGGTGCCTCCCTGTCATTTTACAAACCCGCCCATCTTTCGGCTGTGGGAGGAAACAGGAGCACCTTGAGGAAACCCAGGCGGTCGCGGAGAATGCGCCAACTCTACATAGACAACACCGGAGGTCAGGATTGAACCCAGGTCTCTGGCACTTTGAGGCAGTAACTCTACCACCTGCGTTATTTGACTCCATTTCAGAAATTCCAGCGGCATTGATTAAAACCAAGTTTGAGCATGGAGTGAAGTGTTAATTCAAAGTGAGTGTCGAAAGGATACATTCGTAGTGTTCTAAAAACAATTTATAGATGGAGGAGACATGTTACGAGGAAGATATACACAATTGGAACAATAGACAATAGGTGCAGGAGAAGGCCATTCGGCCCTTCGAGCCAGCACTGCCATTCAATGTGATCATGGCTGATCATTCTCAATCAGTACCCCGTTCCTACCTTCTCCCCACGCCCCCTGACTCCGCTATCCTTAAGAGCTCTATCTAGCTCTTAGCTCTAACAATGGCAGAGTGTGGAATGCTACAACTTGAATCTATTAATCTTATCTCCCTGCCTAATAGGGTTTTGAGTGATAAAAATGCTCTTTTCGATACTACTATCAGAATCAAATAAAGAGATGTTGGAAAGGAATCTCAAACATTATTTTACATCTCCCCATAAGCAATGCCATGGGCGAACAGCTGATTGGAGAAAGTGAGTGGTATTTGATTTCAGAAGTACATTCATGTGCTGGGGAGAGTATATTGATCTCCTGGTTAGATATGTTGATTATAATTGGATTATAAATCAATGATAAAATCTCAAAACTTCATAATCATCACCATTTACGATGTAATGCAGAATGAGATGTAGCTAATGTGGTTTAAACTTAAATAGTTGCAGTTAGCATTATCAAAAGCAATTGCTGACGTTTGGCATAATGTTATTTTGGACAATGGATCCATGGCAGAGGATGAAATGCTGAGACTTGAATCTATTAATCTTACCTCCCTGCTTGTAACATTGGGATTAGGTGATAAAAGAGTTTTCGTCAATACTAATATAGATAACAAAGATAGTTACATGGTGGAAGAGAATCACAAATTTTATTTTATTCTCTCCATAAACGCCGGAGGGGAACAGTTAATTGGAAGATGCTAGAGAAACTGTCTACAAACACTATTAATTGTTTCTTACTTGTTATCGACCCAACTGTGATGCTGCTTCTGCCCGTCGTGAGAACAGATGTCCCAGAGGAGGTATTGATTCTTCCCATCGAAGACTATCAGTGGGTGGAGATAGGGGGAGCAACCTTTGAGGAGAATAGGCGTGGTCTCCACCTCTATACCATCAGGATTCCATTGGGGTTCCAATGAACCACGGACATCACCACTAAAAGCGGTTTTAGGCCCTGGGGAGGGATGGGCTGGCATTGGAGAGGGTCTAGAGGAGGTTTACGACAATGATCCCAGGGGTGATTGGGTTAACATATGATGAGCATTTGTCGGCACTGGGCCCGTCCTCGCTGCAGTTTGGAAGGATGAGGGGAGACCTCATTGAAACTTACCGAATAGTGAAAGTGGATGTGGAGAGGTTGTTTCTACGAGTGAGAGAGCTAAGGACCAGATGGCACAGCCTCACAATAAGAGGATGTACCTGTAGAAATGAGATGAGGCGGAAATCCTTTAGTCAGAGGGTGGTAAATCTGTGGAATTCATTGCCACAGATGGCTGTAGAAGCCAAGTCATTGGGTATTTTTAAAGTGGAGATTGACAGATTCTCGATTAGTAAGGGTGCCAGGGGTAATGGGGAGAAGGCAGGAGAATGCAGTTGAAAGGGACAAATAGATCAGCCATGATTGAATGGCGGAGTAGACTCGATGGGCTGAATGGCCTAATTCTGCTTCTTTGACTTATGAAGTTATGAAAAACGTAATCCTAGGAATGGGATTGATCACAGGGCTGTTAGAGATGTTAAGTACGATGACTCGTTGAGCAAAGTGAAGGAATCTTGCCTCTCTGATATTTAATCAGATCTGCATTATTCTGCTCAGAGCTTTAGAGAAGAATGCTCCTAGTCCTGCTGCCCTGACACGGAAGTATACTGGGTCTGAAGAAGGGTCCCGACCTGAAACATCACCAGAGATGCTGCCTGACCCACTGAGTTATTCCAGCACTTTGTGCCCTACCTCATCTCATTGTTGTTTCTTTAAATCAATTAGTTTCATTAATTTGAAGTAGTTGAGGCAGGTACATTAAATGATAACATTTAAAAGACATTTGGACAGGTACATGGATAGAGAAGGTTTAGAAGCAAATGCGACTGGCTTGGATATCTTGGTCGGCATGGACAAGTCGGGCCTGGTTCGGTGCTGTGTGACTCTGACTCCAGCACAATGGCACAGCAATAGAGTCGCTGCCTTACAGTGCCAGAGACCCGGGTTCGATCCTGACTGTGGTGCTGTCTGTACAGAGTTTGTACGTTCTCCCTGTGACCACGTGGGTTTTCTCCGGTGCTCTGGTTTCTTCCCACACTCCAAAGACGTACATGTTTGTAGGTTAATTGGCTTCAGTAACTTGTCCCTGGTGTGTAGGAAAGTGCTACAGGCAGGAGGTGATTACTGGTCAGTACAGGATTGGTGGGTCGAAGGGCCTATTTGGCCTTTCCGCTGACTGGTCAGCACGCAACAAAAGGTTTTCACTGTCATCTTGTTACACGCAACAATAAACTAAACGCAAACTATTTCCGGGCTGTATGTCTAAAGCCTAAAATAAAGCTTAGTGTAATTGGCCAATTGCATTGTCTGCTTTCCTTTCCCCCTCTCTCTCTCTCTAATTACAGCTCAATTATTGAAGATGTTTCTCATCACCTTGAGTAATATTTCACAGTAAATTGTGGGTTGGGTAATTCTCCAGGGTAAGGTGAGCCTTGAACTTGAAGGCCCCCATGTAGACTTGCCTCCATTACTAATTTGGGCGGCACATTGGCGTATCGGTAGTGCCACTGCCTCACAGCGCCAGAAACCCGGGTTCGATCCTGACTACCGGGGCTGTCTGTACAGAGTTTGTACGTTCTCCCCGTGACCTGCGTGGGTTTTCTCTGGGATCTCCGGTTTTCTCCCATACTCCCAAGACGTACAGGTTTGTAGGTTAATTGTAAATTGTCCCTAATGTGTAGAATAGTGTTATTGTACAGGGTAATCACTGGGCTGAAGGGCCTGTTTCCGCGCTGTATCTCTAAACTGGAACTAAACACGTCATCAGACGAATGCAGAATTCCACATAGCTGAAATATAATCAGCGTGACTAATTCCCTCGGTAGCACACCCAAACATGAGTCAATGTCTTTAGGAGAGGAAGGGGGGGGAATTCAAACAAAGTTGTATTGAAACATTGTTCTGAGCAGTGGACTAAAGGCAAAAGATGCTTCTCTGACAGTTCAGTGACTATTATAAATGTGTTGGCAGTTGCTAAAAAAGTTAAGCACATGAGTTAGGAGAACATGCTGGTCTCCTGTAAGAGCCTACAGTCATCTGAATTGGACGGTGATCTGTCTTGGTGTGAGAAATAATTGTATTGTTGATCTCGCACTGCAATGTTTGAGTGTTCGATATGTAATATGCTCTGTTGCCTGGGAACTTGCTGAGCCAGTTAGTCATCATTTTACAGGGCTTTTAACAATACAGAAGGGGAAATCAAAACTGAATTTTGCTTGGGTAGCTTAATGACCCAGCAACATGAACGTTGACTTTTCTCATTTTATGTAACTTCTGCTAACACAACCCCCCCCCTTGCCCCCTTCCTCCACCTTAATCGTTCAACCAGATGCACAGTTCACCACATTGTATCCTTCTTGAGATCACACCTTCCCAAGGCCGACAATGAGCCCACCAGGGCACTTCCCTGCATGAGGTTGTTTGTTGCTGGCCCCAATTGTCCTGGTCATTTCTCACATCAGCTCTTCACCTGCCCTCTACTTTCGGTCTGTGGAAGGGTCCCGACCCGAAACGTCACCTATCCTTTTCCTCCAAAGATGCTGCCTGACCTGCTGAGTTGCTCCAGCACTTTGTGTCTATTAAAATATTTTGTTATTCTACTCTAACTGAATCATGAGCTAGACTTCCAACAGCTTCTTCCACTCTGTTATTAGCCTGTATTTCCATCAGCTAGGGTGTTGTCTGATTCACCACTGCCCATTGTAGACATTACCGATGTACAGAGAAAAGCTGTGTGTTGCATGTTATCCAACAACATCTGATAATACTATACATAAATACAATCAAGTCAAGTACAAGTACAATGTGTAAAGCAAAGAGGAAGATACAGAGTGCATAATAATCACAATCGTAATCATAATTGTAATTTATTAGCCAAGTATGTTTTGCAACATACGAGGAATTTGCTTTGCCATACAGTCATACCAAAAAAGCAACAAGACACACAACCACATAAAAATTTGACGTAAACATCCATCACAGCGGCTCCTCCACATTCCCCACTGGGATGGAAGGCAATAAAGTCTTATCTTCTTTCCTCTATTCCTCCCGCGGTCGGGGGAGTTGAACCATCTGCAGCCGATGATTGAGCTCCCACGTTGGGACGGTCTATGCTCCCGCATCGAGGCGGTCGAAACTCCTGCGGATTGGAGTCCCGAAGTCAGTCCCTGACCAGGGAGCACGAGCTCTACGATATTAAAGCTCGCAGCTCCTGCAGGTTGGAGCACCAAAGGCCAACCTCTGGCAAAGGGATCGCCCGCTCCAAGATATCAAAATCCGCAGGCTCCACAGTTTTGGAGCTCTAGAAGTCCCAGCAAGAGGCCACCAGCACCACGATGTTAGGCCGCAGTGTGGACAGAGATACAACATGGGAAAAAGTCGCATCTCCGTCGAGGAAAGAGATAAGAAAAGTTTCCCCCACCACCCTCCACATAATACAAAACTAAAGATAAACTACAACGTACATTTTACAACAAGCTAAAAACACAAAGAAGGAAAAAGACGAAGACAGACCCTTGGCGAGGCAGCCATCGTGCGGCGCCCCCTGGTGGTATATAGTTCTCACCTTTGTAGCTCCTTAGTTCCAGTGACAAAGCCCAGAGTTCTCAATGGGTGGAGGTGAGTCAGACAATACCCTGGCTAATGGAAGGACCATTCAGAAGCCTGATAACAGACGGGAGGAAGCTGTTCCTGAATCTAGTGGTGTGCGCTTTCAAGCCTCCGTATCATCTGCCTGACAGGAGTGGGAAGAAGAAGGAATGAACGGGGTGGGCCAACTATTTCTCTGAGGCATCATGAAGTGTAGATGGAGTCAATGTCGGGAGGTGGACTTGGCTGCATCTACAATTCTCCAAGCTTTGAGTGAACGAATTCAGTACCTCTGCAATGTTAAGAGGACTTCTCCAAAATATCCACGTTATATTTTGTTGTTTAGGAACATTAAATTGAGGTCCCTAACAAACCGTGTGTCTCTGGCTGTGTGATCAACATTGGCATGAGGGAGATGGGCAGTGGAGGTGCTTTGCCCTGCCTATGTACAGGGTCCTCTCATTCTTGGCAAAGCCTAGTAGTCTCCATGGGCAAAGGTCGGCAGGAGCATTGTCCCAGAGCAACAAGCAGGCTCAGCAGCAGATAGACACAAAATGCTGCAGTAACTCAGCAGATTAGACAACATCTCTGGAGAAAAAGAATGGGTGACGTTTCGGGTCGAGATCCTTCTTGAGACTCGGCAACAGTCTTGACAATGTCACCAGGACATCTGCAGTCGTCTGAAGAGGGTCCCGACCTGAAACATCACCTACCCATGTTCTCCAGAGATGCCTCCGAACCAATGAGTTACTCCAGCATTTTGTGTCTTTGTTTGTTTACCAGCATCTGCAATTCCTGTCTACACTCTGTCTTATTTATTCAGTTTGGGGAAAGAGAGCTGAGCAACATATCGCTGAATTGGAGTGACGTGATGTCAAAGGACTAAGACCTTACAGTAAACAGCTTCAATGTCCCTCAGCACCTGGGGGAAAAAAGCAGCTTAACTTGTTTATCCTCAAACCAATATGAAAATCTACACCCAGGGAATAGTGAGTTAGTCTTTGGAAAACTGAGTTTTGAAAAGAAGATGGCAAAAATAAATCTCGTTTGGAAAGCTAAAATATAAGATAGCAGAAGTATTAGTACAAGTTCCGGGAGCATCGAGATATCCACAGAGGTGGACTAATTATTGTCCTTTGATTATTAAATCACTTGCGGTTGATGAATGGCTGTGTGCAACGCAAGAGAAGGCCAGAAGAGGGAGCACTGTGTGAGTGTCTGGGGAATGCAATGCAGTGTTGCATCCAAGGCAGGGAGAATACAGCAGGCCAAGGAGATGGTGAAGGGATGGTAAGAAAAGTCCCCCGCAGCAGGGTCATCAAACACATCTTGCTCGTTACTGCCTTCTAGCAGAATCCACAATCAAAGATCCACTCACCCCCACATGCCAATCACCTCCCCCTTCCCGTCACCTGTATCCACCTATCACTTGAAGAAACGAGGAATGCAGATGCTGGTTTACACGAAAGGACACAAAGTGCTGGAGTACCTCCTTTTGTCCACACCTTTTGTTTTAATCTCTGGCCTTTGCTCCAACCACCTGCCTATCAAGCACCCTCCTTGCCTGCCTCCATCTATCACTTGCCAGGCTTTGTCCAGCCCTCACCTCTCTTCCAATTTTCTCCCTCGTATTACAATCGGTCTGAAGAAGGATCTCTGCTTGAAACGTCACCTATCCATGTTCTCCAAAGATGCTGCTTGACCCGCTGAGTTACTCCAGCACTTCGTGTTCACCAATCACTTTCCAGGCTTTGTCCCATCCCACCTCTCTTCCACAAACAGTCTGAAGAAGGGTTCCAACCCAAAACGTCACTTGTCCATGATGCTCCAGAGATGCTGCCTGACGCGCTGAGTTATTCCAGCACTTTGTGTTAGTTTTAGTGGTGTGGTTTTTATTGTATTGCCGCAGTTGCCAAATATCTCATTTCCAGGAAAAGGGGGAGGGAGAGCACCAGATCCTGATTTCTGGAAGTCCGGGATGGAAGAAACTCCTGATTGTCTGCTGTACCTGCTGACTTTTGATCAAGGAAGAGAAACTATCAGTACATAGGACAAGCGTGGCATATCTTTGTGGGATATTGTTTGTGATTAGGAAGATTTTAGTTTCGTTTATTATTGTCACGTGTACCGAGGTACAGTGAAAAGCTTTTTTGTTGCGTGCTATCTAGTCAAGGAAAAGACTGTACATGGTTCCAATCAAGCTGTCCACAGGATAAAGGGTATAATGTTTAGTGCAAGATAAAGTCCAATAAAGTCCAATTCAAGATACTTCAAAAGTCTCCAATCAGGTAGATGGGAGGTCAGGATGACTCTTGTTGGTGAGAGGGTGGTACAGTTCATAAGTTGTAGGAGTGGAATTGGGCCATTCGGCCCATCGGGTCCACTCCGCCATTCAATCATGGCTGATCTCTGCCTCCTAATTCCATTTTCCTGCCTTCTCCCCATAACCCTTGTCACGCATTCTAATCAAGAATTTGTCTATCTCTGCGTTAAAGATATATACTGACTTGGCCTCCACATCCGTCTGTGGCAATGAGTTCCCCAGATTAACTACCCTCTGACTAAAGGATAGTTAACCACCCTCTGACTAAAGAATAGTTAACCACCCTCTGACTAAAGAATAGTTAACACCCTCTGACTAAAGAATAGTTAACCACCCTCTGACTAAAGAATAGTTAACCACCCTCTGACTAAAGAATAGTTAACACCCTCTGACTAAAGAATAGTTAACCACCCTCTGACTAAAGAATAGTTATTCACCCTCTGACTAAAGAATAGTTAACTACCCTCTGATGAAAGTTGCCTGATAATAGCGGAGGGAAAAACTGGTAAGATCCTATGAGTGGTAAAAGTTTATATCCTTAAAATGTTACTGAGCATGTGATGAAGATTTCCTTGATTGGATGTAGATGATTGCTTCCATCTGTATTGAGTCTGTCATCAGATCACTGCCTTTGAATGGCACAGTGCGTTGATTACTTTTTTTTTTAGCTTACCGACTTTTTTTCCTGTCACAACACTCTTTTAAAAATTATGGTTTGCAGAATTGCCCTGATAACTCCATTATGCAAAAGGAAGGTTCCCTTGGCAGCTTTGACAGGCGCACATTTGCTGACACATAGTTTGTCAGCACCCACGGAACTACCAGACTCAAATTGCTGCTTCGATTCATTTGGTATCTTTCCAAAGGACTGCCAAACAAAAAGCGCAATTAACCCTTCAAGTACTTCTTTGGTTCGGTTTATTGTCATCTATTAATATTCGAATAATGAACATCGTTATCATTGTATTTTTTAAATTGTACTGCGATGGAGTGAAAAGCCGTCCAGTCAAACCATCCCGCAGCTTGAAGGAGGTAAAAAAGAGCATCAGGAATTTGAAGATCGACACAAAATGCTGGAGTCACTCTGCGGGATAGGCAGCATCCCTGGATAGAAGGAATGGTTGACATTTAAGGTCGAGACCCTTCTTCAGACTGAATTTGAATTTGGTCATGTATTAAAAGTGTAATAAATAGTCACTGTTTGTGCTATCCACTGCCAAACTTCAGTTCCATTGACTTCACTGGAGCCGAATTCAGAGGTGCAGTACTGTGGTTGATATTGTGCATTTGGAGAGTGTGATAGAGGGTCTTTCAAACCCTAAAACCTAAACTGAGCTCGAGTGACAGTGTATGAGACAGGTTCAAAGAAGGGAGGAATATTGATGTAAAGAGATGCAGTGAGAAGAGCATTAGGCTCAGTGTCAAATCAGTCCTCAATCACATCAGAGTTTTTAATTGCCATATATGTATCGGCAGCAGAACAATTAAAGTCTTACTTGCGGCAGCGCAACAGGCTGAACAACGCAAAAGCACAGAGACAATTTTATAATATAATCAGTCATCAATCTGATCATTAGCTTTTAACTCTCAGCAAAGACAGGGAAGATGATTGGGGCAGTCCACTGCCCTGACTGAGATCAACTGGCCTATCTCACACCAGCAATGAACCAGACACCCCTTTCTGTTGCTCTGCATTTTTCACTCAATGTTTTACCTATTAGAAACACGTCCGATATTGCAAGCGAATTATTAAACATATGCAAAATCTGCGCCTCTGAAGAATATCGTGCAGTTCCAAAGGAACAGTGGTGAAAATGATTTACTGGTCGGCAGTTAAACATTGTGGCTGAACTTAAAGCCACATTGGTCAAAAGTTTTTAATTGTCATATGTACTGGCAACAGAACAATGAATTTCTCACTCGCTGCAATGTAACAGGCTTAATAACTCAATAACACAGAGATAAATTTATAATAATCAATAATACAATAAATAACCATAATGCTGGGCTACTATAGTGCAAAACCAAAGTCCGTAGTGCAACCAAAGACACGATCCATGGAAGATCATAGTTGTTGAGGTTAGTGTTATGCAGTGTTCAAGAGCCTGATGCTTGCTGGCAAAAAGCTGTTCTCAAACCCACAAACAAGAGCGGTATTGTGGGTTCAGTATCGATGTGGATAGAGAACAGGCTGGCAGACAGGAAGCAAAGAGTAGGTCCTTTTCAGAATGGCAGGCAGTGACTAGTGGGGTACCGCAAGGCTCAGTGCTGGGACCCCAGCTATTTACAATATATATTAATGATTTGGACGAGGGAATTGAATGCAACATCTCCAAGTTTGCGGATGACACGAAGCTGGGGGGCAGTGTTAGCTGTGAGGAGGATGCTAGGAGGCTGCAACGTGACTTGGATAGGTTAGGTGAGTGGGCAAATGCATGGCAGATGCAGTATAATGTGGATAAATGTGAGGTTATCCACTTTGGTGGCAAGAACAGGAAAGCAGACTATTATCTGAATGGTGGCCGATTAGGAAAAGGGGAGATGCAACGAGACCTGGGTGTCGTGGTACACCAGTCATTGAAAGTAGGCATGCAGGTGCAGCAGGCAGTGAAGAAAGTGAATGGTATGTTGGCATTCATAGCGAGGGGATTTGAGTATAGGAGCAGGGAGGTTCTGCTGCAGTTGTACAGGGCATTGGTGAGACCACACCTGGAGTATTGCGTACAGTTTTGGTCTCCTAATCTGAGGAAAGACATTCTTGCCATAAAGGGAGTACAGAGAAGGTTCACCAGATTGATTCCTGGGATGGCAGGACTTTCATATGAAGAAAGACTGGATAGACTCGGCTTGTACTCGCTGGAATTTAGAAGATGAGGGGGGATCTTATAGAAACTTACCAAATTCTTAAGGGGTTGGACAGGCTAGATGCAGGAAGATTGTTCCCGATGTTGGGGAAGTCCAGACCAAGGGGTCACAGTTCAAGGATAAGGGGGAAGTCTTTTAGGACCGAGATGAGAAAGTTTTTTTTCACACAGAGAGTGGTGAATCTGTGGAATTCTCTGCCACAGAAGGTAGTTGAGACCAGTTCATTGGCTATATTTAAGAGGGAGTTAGATGTGGCCCTTGTGGCTAAAGGGATCAGGGGGTATGGAGAGAAGGCAGGTACAGGATACTGAGTTGGATGATCAGCCATGATCATATTGAATGGCGGTGCTGGCTCGAAGGGCTGAATGGCCTACTCCTGCACCTATTTTCTATGTTTCTATGTTTCTAAGAGACACAGTGGTGGAGTAACTCAGGGGTAGCTATTACATGCAAGGCTTTGTCCTGCCCCAACTCTTCCAGTTTTCTTCACCCCTCCCCCTCCACAATCAGTCTAAAGATGGTTCCCAACCCAGAAACGTCACGTATCCATGTCCTCCAGGAGATGCTGCCTGACCCACTGAGTTACTCCAGCACTTTGTACCTTTTTTTTGGTCAAGCAGCATCTGCAGTTCCTTGTGTCATCTCTGATGGTAAGTAACCTGGTCCGAGGTTCAGAGGATGCATTCACCAAGATTCAACCAAGTGACCAGGAACAGCAAGTTCTCATTTATTCCTGGCCACCAAAACACTTTCAAAATATATTAAGATAGACACAAAAAGCTGGAGTAGCTCAGCCAGCGTCTCTGGAGAGAAGGAATGGGTGACGTTTCGGGTCGATTTCGGTTTCGAGACCCTTCTTCAGACTGTATCTGCTGTTCCTTCTGACACATTTCAAAATATATTTGGTCTCTTATTTGTCGATTGTGGAACTTTTCCATGGAGACATGGGCTGCTCCATTTGACTGCTTGTCAACAATGACTTCAAATGCTAGTCATTAGCAATGAAATATTGGTATTTGGCCTGAGGGACGAAGCAGTATGCTGGATGTTCAAATTCTATATTTTTGTTATATTATAACATTATTAAAATGATTTGAAACCTAAAGTGTATGTGTTTATTTTTCTGCGTCAAAATGCAGGAATATAGCTGGAGAATTCAGTATTCCATAGGTAGACGCAAAATGCTGGAGTAACTCAACGGGACAGGCAGCATCTCTGGAGAGAACGAATGGGTGACTTTTCGGGTCGAGACCATTCTTCAGACTCTGATCTGACTCAGACTCGTGTCTGAAGAAGGGTCTCGAAACGAAACGACACCCATTCCTTCTCTCCAGAGATGCTGCCTGTCTCGCTGAGTCACTCCAGCATTTTGTGTCTACCTTCGATTTAAACTAGCATCTGCAGTTCTTCCTACTCAATATTCCATGTCTTACTTTCAAATGGATTCCATTTAAAAACACTGTCAATCAGCCAGATGGATTGGAAAGTTTAAGAGAGATACAGGCCAAACGTGGGCATTGATGGTGGATGGTTTGATGGGACCCAGGTTGGCAAGGATGAGTTGGGATGAAAGGCCTGTTTCCATGCTGTATGACTGGAACACGGTGGTGTAGCAGTAGAGTTGCTGCCTTACAGCGAATGCAGCGCCGGAGACTCAGGTTTGATCCTGAATACGGGCGCCCCGTGACCTGCATGGGTTTTCTCCGAGATCTTCGGTTTCCTCCCACACTCCAAAGACGTACAGGTATGTAGGTTAATTGGCTGGGCAAAATGTAAAAATTGTCCCTAGTGGGTGTAGGATAGTGTTAATGTGCGGGGATCGCTGGGCAAGCGCGGACCCGGTGGGCCGAAAGGCCTGTTTCTGAGCTGTATCTCTAAATCTACATCTAAAATCTCTGTCAGTGCAAACATGAAGCGCTGGGTCAGTTAATAAACACTTACACCTCTCAATTGGCTCTGCCAGGGGTCACTTCAGAGTCCTGTCCAAGGGGTGGTGCATTGATGGAGTTGCTGCCTTACAACGCCAGAGACCCGGGTTCGATCCTGACTACGGGTGCTGTCTGTATGGAGTTTGTACATTCTCCCTGTGACCGCGTTGGTTTCCTCCGGGTGCTCTGGTTTCCTCCCACATCCCAAAGACACGAGGGTGTGTAGGTTAATTAGCTTCTGTAAATTGTCTCTAGTGTGTCGGGAGTGGATGAGACAGTGGGATAACATAGAACTAGTGTGCACAGCTGGTCGATGGTTGGCGTGAACTCGTTGGGCTGAAGGGCCTACTTTCGTGCTGTATCTCTAAACTAAACTAATCTGGAACTTGCTGTGTGTAAATTGCTGTGTTTCTGTATTAACATTGACTACAGCTCAAAATTCCATTAGCTTCTGCAAAATCTTTTATTCTCGAATGACACTTAAGTTTCTAGAAAAATTTAAAGGTTTCTTTTTGTTTTAGTGTAAAGCTAGTTAAGAATTGGTAATGCATGTGGCAATTCTCGGTGATGAAATGATCGCGTGCTGATCCTAACCAATGTAAGTGGATATCTCATGCAGATATCTCATACCGAAGATAGACACACAATGCTGGAATAACTCAGCGGGTCAGGCAGCATCTCTGGAGAAAAGGGATAGGTGTCATTGCAGGTTGGAACCCTTCTTCAGACCGCTGAGTTACATGGACACTTGTTGGTGTAACTCATACTTTAATCAACACATGCAGCCGACTATAAAGCTGTAAAATCTAATCAAATAATGTAGTTATTTTTCTGACTTTATATTTCGATCCCCCTGCTGTGCTGAATCTTAGTTGTTTTACTTATCAAATGGAAATGGAGTAAATACAGGACAAGTTGGAAAACTCTTACAGAAAATATCATTAAAGAATCATCAAAGACCATTACATCTGTGAAAATCAGCCCTTTTGATAGGTATTGCCTCAGCTTTGCTTAAAAAGCCGAGAAAATGTAATGAACAGTAGATTTATGTTGCAGAGACTTGAAAACTTTTCCGGAGATTGAGGCATCAGAGACTGAAGATATTCCAGAGACTAGGATGGTGGAACCTTGAGCAATACTTCAGGCTGAAATAGGTCTCGACTCAAAATGCCCACATCTCTTCCCGGCACCAAAGCTGCCTGACCCACTGAGTTACTCCAACACTTTGTTTTGCTCAGTGTCGTGGAGAGAGTTGGCTGCGGATTGGCAGCATTAATTGACCAATTCTAACTCAGTGAAAATTTACTGAGCTTTCACTATCAAAGGAGGCCCTGAATATAGTTTAGAGATACAGATACAGTACGGAAACAGGCCCTTCAGTCCACTAAGTCCACGCCGACCATTGATCACCAGTTCACACTAATTCTATGTTGTCCCATTTCCTACACACTTCCTACAACCTACACACTCGGGGCAACTAACAGAGGCCAATTACTCTACAAACCTGCACGTCTTTGGAATGTGGGAGAAAACCGGAGCACCATGAGGAAACTCATGCAGTCACAGGGAAAAAATACAACCTCCACACAAACAGCACCCAAGGTCGGGATGGAACCTGGGTCTCTGGCGCTGTAAGGCAGCAACTCTACTGCTGTGCCGCCCAAGGAAGAGGAAAGTAACAACCATGCACTCCAACAATTCTCAGACTTTTTGATGATGTCTGCAAAGGTTCCACAAGCAACTGCAGATGCTGCAATCTAGAGCAAAGAAACAAAGTGCTGGAGTATCTCAAAGGGTCAGGCAGCATCTGTTAAAGGAGCGATTAGTTTATAGAGATAGCGTGGAAGCAGGCCTCTCGGCCCACCGAGCCCACGCTGACCAATGATCACCTGTGCACTATACAATGGGGGCAATTTTACAGAGGCCAATTAACTTAGAAACCTGCACGCCTTTGGAATGTGGGAGGAAACCAGAGCACCTGGTGAAAACCCATACACTCGCTGGGAGAACGTGGAAACTTTGTATAGGCAGCACCCGTAGTCAGGATTGAACGCGGGTCTCTGGTGCTGTCAGGCAGCAAGTCTATTGTTGAGCCACTGAGCCGCCCCTCAGCAGTCTGAGAGATGAAGGACAGCATGACTGCTGCTTTCCACTTCCGTGGGCAGCACAGTGGTGGAGCGGGAGAGTGGACAGACAACGTTTCGGGTCTGAAGAAAGGTCCCGACCAGAAACCTTGCCTGTCCATTCCCACCACAAAGAATGAGAGAAGAACCACACAAGGCATGACATGGCAGGGAATTAAACAGCAAAAAAGAGAAAAGAATGGAAAGAACAAGAAAATAACAGCAAAGGTAACTTATCAATGTTCAACATGTTCCATCTTCACACATTGGAAATACATTCAATAACGTTTCCTTCAAAATTCCAAATTAAATTTTGAATTAAATTCTGTCAGAACCTACAAACTAATTAATCAGATCAATATTTTTAATTTGCTAAGACTTGCATATAATTATTTGATGTCTCATATTGGCCGAAGAAATATTATTTATGTATTTTTCCAAAAAGAAATAACACCATTTATGCAAGGAAATTGATTAATTTTCAAATGCTATATGATTATCCATGCCTAAATTATTCGAGGCTATTTTTAAGTCGATTGGTATAAATATTGGCATTTTCCAATATTCTAGCTGGATATTTTACTTTACTGAATGAATAATGATATCAATATGATCGACGCTAATCTTCCCACTACCACCAGGGATGTTGGTGATCGGCACATTGCAAAATCCACAACTTGCCGACTCTGGACATTTAATATATTGCCACTTTTCCACCATAGAAGCCTGGGAGGCCACCGAATAGGCCACAGGGGAGTAATAAAATAGGTTACTGTTTGAAAAAAATCTGTTTAATAATGAGAAGAAAATGCCTCATGACATTCACAACCAGGACAGTCCGGAAGGCCGTCGTTGTGTAGAAGATAATTTCACTCTTTTTGTTCCTGGCTATTTATCAAATAGCAGAAGTGTAAGAATCTTAAAAATACATTGTGCAAACAGCCTTGTGGTGTCACAAATATTTTACAGCCATTGTCTTGAGAGGAGGCCAATGATGCAGTCCGCTGGAACTAACAAAACAGCGTCACAAAGAGGCGAAAATGAATTGTTGGTCGCGTTTGTGCTGTTGTACGGAAGTGCCAAGCAACCAACTTATCCGCAGATAGCAAGAGCAAGTCAGGGTGGCGCAGCGGTGGAGTTACTGCCTCACAGCGCTAGAGACCCGGGTTCGATCCTGACTACGGGTGCTGTCTGTATGAAGTTTGTACGTTCTCCCTGTGACAGCCTGGGCTTTCTCCAGGTGCTCCGGTTTCCTGCCGCACTCCAAATACATACAGGTTTGTAGGTTAATTGGCTTCAGTAAAATTGTAAATTGTCCCTAGTGCGTAGGATAATGCCCGTGTACGAGGTGGTCGGGGTGGACTCAGTGAGTCGAAGGGCCTGTTTCCACGCTATATTTCTAAAACTAAAATGAAGTGGACAAAGAGTCATTGGTGTCCAAATGGTATGCAGGTCCTTGTAGCAACAGTGGGAGGCTTGGGAGCAGGTGGTCTACCCACCTTATTGACCACAGTGTGATCTAAGTCCCAAAGAGGTGGTTTTGAGTTGAGAAGATGGTGAGTGTCAAATAACAAACAATACTGTCAGTTCAGTTTAGTTTATTGTCACTTGTACGGAGGTACAGTGAAAAACTTTTGTTGCAACAAACTTGTATGTGGAACTAGTGCATCAGTCACTGAAAGGAAGCATGCAGGAACAGCAGGCAGTGAAGAAAGCCAATGGAATGTTGGCCTTCATAACAAGAGGAGTTGAGTACAGGAGCAAAGAGGTCCTTCTGCAGTTGTACAGGGCCCTGGTGAGACCGCACCTGGAGTACTGTGTGCAGTTTTGGTCTCCAAATTTGAGGAAGGATATTCTTGCTATTGAGGGCGTGCAGCGTAGTTTACTAGGTTAATTCCCGGAATGGCGGGACTGTCATAAGTTGAAAGACTGGAGCGACTAGGCTTGTATACACTGGAATTTAGAAGGATGAGAGGGGATCTTATCGAAACATATAAGATTATTAAGGGGTTGGACACGTTAGAGGCAGGACACATGTTCCCAATGTTGGGGGAGTCCAGAACCAGGGGCCACAGTTTAAGAATAAGGGGTAGGCCATTTAGAACGGAGATGAGGAAAAACTTTTTCAGTCAGAGAGTTGTAAATCTGTGGAATTCTCTGCCTCAGAAGGCAGTGGAGGCCAATTTTCTGAATGCATTCAAGAGAGAGCTGGATAGAGCTCTTAAGGATAGCGGAGTCAGGGGGTATGGGGAGAAGGCAGGAACGAGGTACTGATTGAGAATGATCAGCCATGATTACATTGAATGGTGGTGCTGGCTCGAAGGGCCGAATGGCCTACTCCTGCACCTATTGTCTATTGTCTCTTGTCTATTAACTTCAAAAATAATTTCCTTTACACTACTTTACTATAAAAATATTTGCCACACAGATTCACGTGATATTTTCAGTTTTAACGTTTACTGATAATTAGACAGAAATTTGAAAAGCAGTTTTTTGCTTCATTAATGCGCAGGAAGGAACTGCAGATGCTGGTTTAAATGGAAGATAGCCGCAAAATGCTGGAGTAACTCAGCGGGACGGGCAGCATCTCTGGGGAGAAGGAATGGGAGACGATTCGGGTCGAGACCCTTCTTCAGTCACCCATTCCTTCTCTCCAGAGATGCTGCCCGTCCCACTGAGTTACTCCAGCACTTTGTGTCTATCTTTGGTTCATTAATCTGGTGATCATGGTCCATCTCGATAACTGACCTTCCTACCATTGAAGGGATCTACAGGAGGTGCTGCCTCAATAAGGGCAGCCAGCAACATCAAGGACCCACACTACCCTGGTCACCCTCTCCTTTCACACCTTTCCATCAGGAAGAAGGGATGGGATTCGGCAAACTGTGTTCTCCAGGTTCAGGAACAGCTTCTTCTCAACAATCATCAGGGTCTTGAACAAATGCCAACTAAACTATGAAGTACAAAATGTCTTGGTTGCACTAGGGACTTTGAGTTTTTATTTTGTTTTGCATTACATTTGTATTTTTTATTTATTGAACTGATTTTTAAAATTTGTTTGTCATGTCATCTATTGAGCATTGTGTTTACAGACCTGTAATGCTGCAGCAAGTAATCATTTCATTGTTCTGTTTCGGTGCATATGACAAGTAATCTCGCTCTCTCCCACTCTCGCGCACTCTCTCTCTCTCTCTCTCCCGCCCTCCCTCTCCCGCCCTCCCTCTCTCCCGTCTCTCTCTCTCTCTCCCGCCCTCCCTCTCTCCCGCCCTCCCTCTCTCCCGCCCTCCCTCTCTCCCGCCCTCCCTCTCTCCCGCCCTCCCTCTCTCCCGCCCTCCCTCTCTCCCGCCCTCCCTCTCTCCTGCCCTCCCTCTCTCCCGTCTCTCTCCCTCTCACCCTCCCTCTCTCCCGCCCTCCCTCTCTCCCGCCATCCCTCTCTCCCGCCCTCCTTCTCCCTCCCGCCCTCCCTCTCCCTCCCGCCCTCCCTCTCTCCCGCCCTCCCTCTCTCCCGCCCTCTCTCTCTCCCGCCCTCCCTCTCTCCCGCCCTCCCTCTCTCCCGCCCTCCCTCTCCCTCCCGCCCTCCCTCTCCCTCCCGCCCTCCCTCTCTCCCGCCCTCCCTCTCTCCCGCCCTCCCTCTCTCCCGCCCCTCTCTCTCTCTCCCGCCCTCCCTCTCTCTCCCGCCCTCCCTCTCTCCCGCCCCTCCCTCTCTCTCCCGCCCTCCCTCTCTCCCGCCCTCCCTCTCTCCCGCCCCTCTCTCTCTCTCCCGCCCTCCCTCTCTCTCCCGCCCTCCCTCTCTCCCGCCCCTCCCTCTCTCTCCCGCCCTCCCTCTCTCCCGCCCTCCCTCTCTCCCGCCCTCCCTCTCTCCCGCCCCTCTCTCTCTCTCCCGCCCTCCCTCTCTCTCCCGCCCTCCCTCTCTCCCGCCCCTCTCTCTCTCTCCCGCCCTCCCTCTCTCTCCCGCCCTCCCTCTCTCCCGCCCCTCCCTCTCTCTCCCGCCCTCCCTCTCTCTCCCGCCCTCCCTCTCTCCCGCCCTCCCTCTCTCCCGCCCTCCCTCTCTCCCGCCCTCCTTCCCTCCCGCCCTCCCTCTCTCCCGCCCTCCCTCTCTCCCGCCCTCCCTCTCTCCCGCACTCCCTCTCTCCCGCCCTCCTTCCCTCCCGCCCTCCCTCTCTCCCGCCCTCTCCCTCGCTCTCAACCTGACCTCTTATTCAACAATTGCATATTACAGTGTACCAAAAGTGCATAATCGTTCAATGGTCACAATACATCAAGCAATCATTATAGTACAATGGTGTAATCTTTATTTACAATGCCCTCGACCCCCCGCGGCGACCAGCGTTCACGGAAGGCCTCCAGAGTCCCCATGGACACCGCGTGTTCCCTCTCCAGGGACGCGAGCAAGGACATAGGCCCGGAAGAGGGGCAGGCAGCCGACCCTGGTGTGACCATCGACCGCCCAGCTGCCTGGACCCGCGAATGGCCATCTTGGCCAGGCCCAGGAGCAAACCGACAGGGGGATCCCACCCTCCCGATCGCCTCCCCCCCCCCCCCCCACCCCACTCCCTGCCCTGTGCCCACACACCAGGATCGTGGGACTAAAATACAACCAAACCTTTAGGAGCAGACCCTTCAGATATTCGTACAGAGGCAGCAACCTCACACACTCCACATACACGTGGAACACGGTCTCTTTCTCGCCACAGAAATTACAGGCGGCCGGCGAGTCCGTGAACCGACTCAAAAGTTTATTACACACCACGGCTTTGTGCAACACTCCCCACACCAGGTCCCCGATGTAAAGGGGGAGGACATCCTTGTGGAGAGGCCTCCACAGGGGACCGCCCCCGCCATCAGGTGGTAAGACGGACCGCCAAGGCGCTCTCTCACTCTCTCTCTCTCTTGTGCTCTCACATGCGCTCTCTCTCCCATGTGCTCTCTCTCGTGCTCTCATGCGCTCTGTCATGCGCTCTCTCATGCGCTTTCTCTCTCTCTCTCTCTCTCTCTCTCTCTCTCTCTCTCTCTCTCTCTCTCTCTCTGACAGTTTGCAATCTTCCAGATGCGTTTTGGCTGTGATATTGATTCAGAATACTGCAGATGTGCGCAAGGTGTAATGTGTAACAGCCTGCAGATGTTTGTTGGCGTGGTGTTGACGAAGGCACTAGCAGCCGCACACACTGGGCGAGATGTTGATTGAAAGCTTCCACGGAGCCACTGAGAGTGATATTGATTGGGAACCTGCACATGCGGTTCGGGTGTAAATGTGGGTGTCATATTGATTGAGAAGCCTGCAGATGTACAATGAGTTTAATATCGATCAGATACCTATGGATCTGCATTAAATTATGGAATGGAAGAGTGAGATGTGTCAAAGAACACCTTGCCTGTGCTGACCAAGTTGTTTTGCTGATGTAAATAATGATGATCTACTTCCCACTGCAATGCAGAAATTCACTTTTTTATTCTATTTGGTGATCCAGGACACACTGAATCGGCTCATTTCCAGACATACTGTTCACTCAGCTAGTTCTCCTTCCCACCACGAACCAACAAACACAGAGACTGTGCACGGCATAAAGCGATTTCAATACACGCCTTCATCTGCACCTCGCATTAGGCAGATTGGAATGTTAATTCAAATAATAGACGATTATTTCTAAACAGAACCCAGCTAGTTAAGAACTAGATAGGGTGAATGCACAGAGTAGGAGAATCAAGAACCAGAGGGCATAGGTTTAAGGTGAGAGGGGGAAAGATTTAATAGGAACCCGAGAGGCAACTTTTTCAATGAAAGGGTGGTGGGTATATGGAGCGAGCTGCCAGAGGAGGTGGTTGAGGAAGGTACTATAACAGCATTTGGAACATAGATAGGAAAGGTTTAGAGGGATATATGGGCCAATTGCAGGCTGGTGGGACTAGAATAGATGGGGCAGCTTGGTCAGCATGGGCAAGTTGGTCCGAAGGGCCTGTTTCCATGCTTATGACCCAATGACTCTAAATACCTGATAGAGAAACCAAGGTGAAGTGCATATATTTAACATTATAGTTCTTTGAAGGTATTTATTCACAAAATGCTGGAGTAACTCAGCAGGTCAGGCAGCATCTCGGGAGAGAAGGAATGGGTGACGTTTCGGGTCGAGACCCTTCTTCAGACCAGAAACGTCACCCATTCCTTCTCTCCCGAGATGCTGCCTGATCTGCTGAGTTACTCCAGCATTTTGTGAATAAATACCTTCGATTTGTACCAGCATTTTCTTATAGTTCTTTGATATGCATACATGATATATGTAAATTCACTGATTAAAAGCTACACGTCATAAGCATGTAATGGTGAGTTGGTTTGCAAATATATAAATGGTTTATATTATTGGCAGGCTGTGGGTTTCAAATTGAGAAACAAATTGGTTCCAATGTATATATCTCGTCGATTTGTACCATGATATTGAGCTGCTTTTTAATTCCAAAGCCAATTCAATATAACTGACAAACTGTTAAAGGCTCTTCTTCTCTGAACCAGGAACTTTGTTGCATTCGTGAAAAAAAAATCCACTTTGAACAACAACTCTGATGTGAATGTGGGATCACTGCTGAACAAATCTTTCACAGTCTTGTGATTTTCGTTGTGATTGATTTGTTCTATCATCCTCACTTGTTCATCTACTGCTGGATTCCACAGGATCCCTTCTTTGGTCTTTTGATCAGCTGCTCTCTTTCCTAGTATTATGCTATAGAGGTATCATAACTGCAGTTAGAGGACACTTGGACAGGCACATGGATAGGAAAGGTTTACGCCAGCACTT
Source organism: Rhinoraja longicauda (assembly GCF_053455715.1). Classification (NCBI taxonomy): domain Eukaryota; kingdom Metazoa; phylum Chordata; class Chondrichthyes; order Rajiformes; family Arhynchobatidae; genus Rhinoraja; species Rhinoraja longicauda. The sequence continues at coordinate 59,937,645 of NC_135958.1, forward strand.
TGTGTTTTAGTTTTAGTTTTTGGTTTTGGTTTACCAATACCGCATGGAAACAGGCTCTTCGGCCCACTGAGTCCGCTCCAACCATCGATCCCCCCCTCACACTAGTTCTATGTTATTCCAACTTTCGCATCCACTCTCTACACACCAGGGGCAAATTACAGAAGCCAATCAACCTTCAAATCAACACGTCTTTGGGATGTGGGAGGAAATCAGAGCACCCGAAGGGCACCCACGTGGTCACAGGGAGAACGTGCAAACTCCATAGGGACAGCATCCGAGGTCTGGATCAAACCTTGGTCTCTGGCGCTGTAAGGCAACATCTCCACCGCTGCACCACTGTGATGCCCCACGCAAGATTCCAGCATCTGCAGTTCCGTGTGTCTAAGGTTTAGAGGGATATGGGCCAATCGTAGACAAATGGGATGTACACAAAAGGACACAAAGTGCTGGAGTAACTCAGCAGGTTAGGCAGCATCTCTGGAGATCTTGGATAGATGACGCTTCAAGTCGAGACCCTTCTTTAGACTGGCTGTGGTCGGGGGAGAGGGAGCTGGGGGAGAGGAAAGGCAGGACAAAACTTGGCAGGTGGACACTGGCGAGGGGTGGTTTTGATAGGCAGATGGTTGGAACAAAGGCCAGAGATTGAGGCAGAATGATTAGTGTTGCAAATTGTGAAGCCAGAGGAAGGACAGTAGGAGGAGGGGAAGGGAGAAATAGGGTTGAGTCCAAGTGGGGTAGAAGGGAAGAGAGAGATGAAAGGTGGGGGGGGGGGGGGAGGAGGGGGATAAAAATAGCAGGCCAATGGGACTGGCTTAGATAAGGTTTAGATGGATATGGGCCAAACCCGGAAAAATGGGATTAGCTTAGATGGGGCTTCTTGGTGGACATGGATAAGTTGGGCCGAAGGGCCTGTTTCCATGACGTATAGCTCTACAACTCTATCAGTGAGGATTATCCTAAAGACAGACATTGTTCATTAATCAGTGATGCATCCAGTGCATGTCGTTCTGCAGTCAGTTGATCATCAGACCCATTACCTCTGTGTGTACTCCTTCAACTTATCAATCGGTTCCCTTTCTGTGAGATATACCTCTGAGCGTCAATTAGTCGGAATTCCCTTGTAAAGGCTCAAGCATTTGATAAATATTCTAAAACACTTGCAAACTAAAACAGAGGGGTTGTTGCCACTGCCTCTGCCGGCGAACACGTTTACATTGAAAGGACTATAAAATAAATATATATCTAATTCTATTATTTTATTAGTGAGGTCCAAATCAACCACACACCATGTTGGTGCAGCCATTCTCTGCCCTAATGACCTGACTGAATTTATGCTATGATTGGAATCAGAAAGACAGCATGAACCTATTTAGGTATTTCAACTTAAAATAACTTGTACATAATACTACATTAGAAGTCTCTTCAAGTATGTAGGTTAATTGGCTGGGTAAATGTAAAAATTGTCCCTAGTGGGTGTAGGATAGTGTTAGTGTACGGGGATCGCTGGGCGGCACGGACTTGGAGGGCCGAAAAGGCCTGTTTCCGGCTGTATATATATGATATGATATGATAAGTAAAATTTCATGGAAGGTTAGCTTTAACAATCCATTCAGTTTCTCCCTCATGAATTTGATTCTCTACAAAATATAATCCAACCCAGCCTAAATAATACAGGATTTAAATTTGATGTTAACTATTGAAATTTGTCTTAAAGAGGTTTCCAGCCCGGAGCGTCAGCTGTTCCTTTTCTCCCGAGATGCTGCCTGACCCGCCGAGTTACTCCAACATTTAGTGTCTATCTTCAGTATGAACCAGCATCTGCAGATCCTTCCCACACATTGAAATTTGTACCATTTTTTAAAATGTACAAATGTATGAACTGTTAGTTTGACATGTATGTTTCAAATCAAAGAATTCATGTTGAGGTGCAAAGAACAAGACAGATTTGTTTTTAAGAGGTCACCAATGAGTCAGAGAAAATTCATGGTTTTGAAGATTTTGGAAATAGTTGGGCAAACATGCACAGACACAATTCCAGTTCGTTTCAGCTGCTCGCTGCTGAATCAAAATTTGTCTCAGCCTCTTATGCCGTGCCACACCGAGTTGGGTGTTTTGCAGCTGACAATGAAGTCTGTTCTTGCTGAGATGGCAGTAGCTGATGCTGGCTGTTGTGCTGCCAAAGGCTGTGATAAACTTTGATTCACAGTTGGAGAGAGGCGGTGCGTTTTTGTCCTGCTATTTTCTCCGTGTTAAAACCATTAATTTTCGCTTGGACTCGTTGGTTCCCTTCTTTAAAAATTCTGCCCGAGTCTATGGAACAGAAGAGGCAGGCGAGGCTTTTATCTGCAGTGTTCCTTGGCTGGCTTCTCCTTTTCGCTGTATCGCTGTTCCTGCTGTATTAGTTATTGACTGGATGTTGACAATGATCTGGCTCTGCTCTCAACTCATCGATCTTGCAGTTTAGAGAATCCATATTGCAGGCACCGCTTTACGGGAACAATTCTGAAGTTCATTAAACCTTATTAAATTGTAGGAAAATGAAACTGCGTTTACACCAAAAAACAAATTTGACAAAGCACCTGTACAGTTTTTAATACTCCCGCTAATCTATTTTGCCCGATATTTTAACATTGGAATGATGAATGCAAATTAGAATTTATTGTGACAGAGGATAAAGATAATATCTGATGTTGCTCTTGAAAAGCTCCAAGTCTTTGACATTTAATTCCTGATTAAAATGAAATATGGGCTTTTAAAGCTTTTATTGGAGTTTTTTTTAAAATCTATAGGTCCAGTGCATAAATTTTCTGTCTACATCCAAATGTTAGCTGCTTTCTTTGTAGTACGTTAGTGAACCAATTGTAGGTATGGCCACTTGCCCAGTATTTTCCCGGGCAGATTGGCTGACTTTGCAACCCACCCTTCCTCATTGAAATAAAACTGTTGCACAAAGCCCGAACTGGAGTCTGGGCTCTCCAGACTCAAATAACTTTGGAATTCATCGTCACCATGTCTGATTGTCATAGAAATAAATGACTTTTACTCTCCATCCAGAATATTTTAATGTAATCGTTGAATCTCCGAATTAAATCACCGGTCTCCCATGTACACCGTTAATGCAAACATTTCTGAGTTGGTATCTTTTGAATAAATTTCCATTCATTAAAAATACTTTGTCCACCCTTGCACCTTAAGACCCACGTTATATGTATCAACAATGTGCTAATTTGCTGTTTTTCTAATGAGCAAACAAAAATTAATACCATTACTTTTAATTTAAGTGAAAATGCAGCGATCTATCTCTCAGGACCGATATTCTACAGATGTTGGAAATATATTATTTATACGTTTTAATTTGCTCAGCAACCACTGGTAAAATAAATCTTTCTGCATTTATTATTCACAAGAATTTATTGTTTTAAGAACCACCTAAGCAATATTGTTGTAATATCACGAACATGTTGAGTCATCATATTTAATCTAGTAACTGTTCTGTAATTTCAATTGAATAAAAGCAATTTCAGCAGGCAACCAATAATAGAATGGCAATGGCTTTCATATCTGGGTTGAAGCCTCTAAAGGCTTTTATTAGTATTTTTTATTGTAACAAAAGAATAAATTCCTTTAAAAAAAAAAAGAAAGATCAAAACAACACAATATAAAAATAATATGTTTTACAGGATGTGTTGTGTAACCAAAACACATGTCCATGACAATCGGCAGGTCAATGACATCTGTGGAGAGCGAGAAACAGTTAATATTTCTGGTTTTTTAGAGCCTTTAACAGATGAGATGTACCATGTGCGTCTCTCATACATTGCAGGAAGGAGCTGCAAATGCTGGTTTATACCGAAGATGGGCACAAGATGCTGGAGTAACTCAGCGGGTCAGGCAGCCTCTCTGAAGAAAAGGAATAGGTGACATTTTGGGTCGAGACCCTTCTTAAGACTGAGAGTCCGGGGAGCAGGAAACTGGAGGTTTCGATATCCTCAGTATCTGTTTGCGCAATGATGTGATAGATACGGACTGGACACCGGAGAATTGATTCTGTTCCTGTGCTGTTATCTAGGTGGTCCTGGTAACTATTGCGGTGAGTCTTCTGGAACTGATATGACCCTGGCTAACATAATGGTTCAGTGATGCTCTATTGTCACATTTACCGAGGCACAGTGAAATTTGTTGTTTGCATACAGCTCAGTAAGAATCTTGCGATACACAGGCACAATAAAATGGCATGCTTGCCTTGATTGGGGAGGATATTGAGCACCAACATAGGGACATCATGATGCAGCAGTACAAGTCGTAGGTGACACCACACATGCTGCGTGCAGTTCTGGCTTGTCCAGCTCTGGGCAGGATATCAGAGGAAGCAAAGATCGAAGCAGAACTTGCAATCAGAAAGAGAAATGAAGGACTGTACTGCTTACAGACAGCATCCCGAGTTGATGTAGGGACTCCGCAGTTCCAATGAAAGAGGTTACAAAGAACATGGCACGTGTTACACAAGGACTGGATAAGGCACTGAAATCAATGGATTTACAAAAATCCGACAGATAAGTGGGATAATAAGAGTCGAAAGTCCCATATGTCCCGAAACGGAACAATGACATTCTTACTTGCAGAGCACAACAGATATGTAAACATTGTAAAACCCATAATAAATAACAACAAAAATGTTCAGTATATAAAAAATATAATATTATATAACAATGTAAAAATATAATAGAACATTAAAAAAACAAACAGATAAATAAACAAACAATAATAGCACAAGGTCGAAAATAATGTTCCCGAGGAGGAAGTGTTACTGCCAATTCATACAGATTGTGATCTGTTGATGAGGAAGTCGAGGATGCAGTCGGAGAGGGATGCACAGGGACCCAATTCCATGGACTTAACGTGGAGGGAATGATGGTGTTGAACGGCGAGCTAAAGTTAATGAACAACAGCCTGACGTTTGTGTTGAAGTGGTCCAGTGAGATTGGAGATTCAGGGAGATTACTTCCTCCGTTGACCTGTTGTGACAGTAGGCACATTGTAGCGGGTCCAGGTTCTTGTGGAGGTAGGAGTTGATATGCGCCATAATCAACACCTCAAGGCACTCATGACCACGGACGTTTGTGCCACCAGTCGGTAGCCACCGAGGCACGTCACCTTACCCTTGCAATAAGTGGTGAACACCATCCCAGTCCATCGCGGCCACTGACCTCCCCACCATCTAAGGCATTTACAAGAGTCACTGCCTCAGAAAGGCCCCCAGTATAGGACGTCCATTAGTCACAAGCCTGCAGAAGGAGAACATCACCTCCCAAACGACCCGCTCTCCCAGCCCCTCAAATACTCCCTGCCCCACTTTTGACGGAATCTGTACCCCACACACCCCGGCCTCTGAACGGAAACAGAAGCAAGTGACTGGCAGCATCGATGGACAGCCGAAGAAGAAGAATAGTGTAGGAAGGAACTGCAGATGCTGGTTTACACTGACAATAGAAACAAAATGCTGGGGTAACTCAGCGGGTCAGGCAGCATCTCCAAAGATACTGCCTGACCCGTTGAGTTACTTCAGGATTTTGTGTCTATCTGAGAAGGAGGTTGCCTGAAGCTCTATTTAGCTGCGGGCCTGTGAGTGCTTTTGTCATAAACCATCGCAGTCTGTGCTCTGTACCTTGAGCCTGGCCCATATAGAGAACAAATGATGCAGTGGCAAAAACACGAGCAGTCACAGCTGTTCGCTCCAAGTGGAAAGGCATGTTGCAGCACTTAGCGTTTGACTCCATCTCATTTACAGGTCAAGTGACTGAGTTCAAGCAAGGAGCAGATTTTACATCCTAGTATACTGGTTTGCTATTTCTGATGGTCCCACTCAGGAGATCCAGCAAGTGGGAAACATTGGTGGCCGCTTGAGGTTGTGTTCTCTGGATACTGAATCATCTGCCGTCTGAATCATGGCAGCAAAAATAGCCTGCCTTATTTTTTTAATGTTGTTGAGTGAAGACTAATTAATATCTTTCTAAAAAATAAATGATTGCGATTGACTGATTGAAAGATACATCATTGAAACAGGCCCTTCAGCCCACCGAGTCCACCCCAAACATCGATCACCCGTTCACGCTAGTCCGATGTTCTCCCACTTTCCCATCCACCCCCTACACACTAGGTGGCAATTTACAGGGGACAATCAACCTACGCACCCGCCCGTCTTCGGGAATGTGGGAGGAAACCGGAGTACCCGGGGGAAACCCACGCGGTCACGTGGAGAACGTGCAAACTCCACACAAACAGTATCCAAGGTCAGGATTGAGCTCAGCTCTCTGGCTCTGTGAGGAAGCAGCTTTACCAACTGTGCCACTGTGCTGCCCAATTCTGAGTGGACATTGGGAAAGAGAAACAAAGTGCTGGAGTAACTCAGTGGGTCAGGCAACAACTCTGGAGAACATGGGTAGATGACACATCAGGTCTGGACCCTTCTTCAGACATTGAGAAGGAGTTGGCTGGTCATTGCTTATTGCATTAGAAATATTAACAACCACAATGTAGAGTGTTGGACAATCTCTAATTTCACAGGAATGGTTTCAAAGAACATTTGATACCAAGTCGCATGAATTTATGGGCAGATGTGTACCTGCCTTTTGCAAGTATTCAGGAGAGAGCTGCCTGCAAGGGTCCTCCTTGGTAGATTGATGCATTCCTGACTTCCATACAGGCTCAACGCGATGGACATGGCACTAGCATCAGACGTCAGAGAAAGCATCTGACCTTGTCCAGGGCATATCCATGCTGAGCTGAGGTGTCAGATACACTCAACATCAACCCGATGGGCCGAATGGCCTAATTATACTCCTATGACTTATGATACATTAACCCAATCATTCTGAGTAATTCTCGTAAGCCTTATCTGGACCCTCTCCAAAGTCAGCACATCCTTCCTCAGATGTGGGGTCCAAATCTGCTCAGAATACCCACAAAGCAGTCTGACCAGTGCCCTAGAAAGTCTCAGTATTACATCTCTGATTTTATATTTTAGTCCTCCAGATATAAGTGCTAGCATTGCATTTTCCTTCCTCACTACTGATTCAACTTGCAAATGAACCTTTTGGGAATCCTGCACCAGCACTCCCAAGCCCCTTTGTATCTCCAATTTCGGAATCCTCTCCCCATTTAGAAAATAGTCTACGCTTTTATTCCTACTACCAAAGGGCATGGCCGCCCACTTTGCTATACTGTATTCCACGTGCTCCTTCCTTGCCCACTCTCCCAACCTGTCCAATGCTTATGCAGACTCCCTGCTTCCTCTTCACTACACTGTCTATTCCCTCCGCAGATGCTGCCTGACCCGCTGAGTTCCTCCAGCACTTTGTGTTTTGCTCAAGATTCCAGCATCTGTAGTTCCTTGTGTCTCCAAACTCCACCATAGCCTAGCATGTATAACTATTGGCTGCAAGGTAACCCAGTTACTGCCCCAGCTGTTCATTTCCTTTGCAGTCAAATGGGAGGAGACGGACAAAACATCAAGCCTTTTAAGCTGTAGTTCTGATTAAAATTTAAGTTTCAAATTATGTAAGAATCCTGTGGGAGTTTTTCAACTGGGAGTGGAAAGACACCAAGGATTGCCAAGCCTTTGGGTAAAGCTGGTTTTAGTTGTTTTTTTGCATTCAATTAGATTAAATTTCACTCTGTATGAAATATTAAACAGTGCAGCTAGAAAATAAAACAATATTACATAAAAAATAAGCCAGCACAGCAAAAGAAAAACAGCAGAAAATTTAATATAAGGAAAGTAAATGTAAAGCACAGGCTGGTAACTTCTCGAAGAATGAAGAATGTTTAGAATGAAATTGCAAAGACGAACTTTAGTGATATGAAGATGATTATGAAAGATGCAGTAATGTTGGTATACGAGGGAGATGACAAAAATGAAGATTTTCATTTTAGTAATCTCTTTTCTTGATCTTCGGATGTCCCAAAACACTTTGGTGATAATGAAGTGAACGGCGCTTTTGAAATGTGCTCTCTCGGGATGCAAAAAAACAAACTTATTTAGGCAAATAACGTTTTCCTATCCTCGAATTATCATTTATCACTTTCTCTCCATCTTCGATTGTTGAAATGGATGTTTAACTGCAAACTACACCGTTCCTGTGCAGCTATGTATGGGATTTGGATTTGGTTTCATGTCTGGGAATTCAGGTCTTAATTTTCCTCGTAAATCAAGAGTCAAGTGTGTTTAATTGTCATACAGTGTGTACTGAAAATGGAACAATGAAATTCTTACTTGCTGCAGTTTGACAAACCCGACGCACAGAAAATACATATTAATCAAAAATACAATCAATTAATAACCATGATACTAGTTACCATATTGTACAAAAAAAATAAAGTCGGTGGTGCAACCTAAGACTTAGACGATCAAAGCTGCAAATGTCGGTGTTTTTCAGTATTTATGTTGAAGAAGCTGACGGTTTCTGAGAAGAAGCTGTTCTTGAAACTGGTGATCACGGTTTTCAGGCTCCTGTACCTTCTTCCTGATGGTTGCAGTGAGATGAGAGCGTGGCCAGGGTGCTGTTTTGAAGGAGCGCCTCCTAAAGATCCCTTTGATGATGGGGAGGGCTGTACCTGTGATGGACCGGGCAATGTCCACCACTCTCTGTAGCGTCTCCTTCTTTTCTGAACTTTGAAGCTGCTGAGCCAGGCCGCGATACAATCAGCCAGTGTGCTCTCTATCGCACGCCTACAGAACTTGGATGGAGCATTCGTCAACATAACAACTATGGCCTGATCAATTTAACCCAAAGGCATCCTGTAAATCGATAAGTTAACCACTTGTCATATCAGCAGTGGTTAAACAAATTCATTTGAAGAAGGCTTTAAGGTTAAATTTATATCCAAATTTAGGCAAATGGGGTGTTCACTTTTCACGTAGATTTCGGATATGTCAACATGCCGGTGGTATGTTTTGTTGCCATGTTGTGAAGCTGGATTGTCACAGTGGCGAGAGAAAGCTGGCCGTAGATTGTGATAATGAATACACCGGGCATTTGATATTTTGTAGGAACTGTCTCATTTCGAGGATACATGTTTATGTCAAACTCTTGCTATCTCGTAATCAATCATCTGGGGCATTAAGCATGACAAGAGACCTATAAAGATGCTAAGCATTCCGTCACAATTTGTAGAGAAAGCCAAGAAAGAAAGATTGAATGAAGGTTACATCTGTACCCAGAGGGAAAAATCTGTAATTACATTTCTTTCTTCCTAACGTACTTTTTAAGAAACGTGGTCTTGGAACTAACCATCGTAGGTTGCAGACGAGAGGAAGGTAAAGTTTCAGATATGGAACTTGGAGATATGGGATTCAGAACATTGTGAGGAGTTTTGCCCATTAACAGGTTCTGTGACTGGAAATCTACTTGGTTGATAGGCCTGGATTTCAGACCGACGTGGAGGACTCCATGGGTGAGCTATGGCTCTGGAAGGTCCTGCCTGTGACCAACCGGTTGGTGGCTGTGGTATGATAGTGTCCTAGAGAGATGATGAAATACCACAGGGAAACATGCCCTTCGGTCAATGGAGTTTCCACCCACATCAACCATCCATTTATACAAATCCCACATTAATCCTATTTGGTATTCTGCCCACATTCTCATCTAGATCCTAAACTCACCTGCTTGAGACAATTTACAGTGGCCAAATAACCTATCAACCCATATATTTAGGGTCTTGGAGGAAACCAGAGGACCCAGGGAAAACCCATGTGATCTCAAAAGGTCATTGAGTCATACAGCAGGGAAACAAAATGAATTTTAAAATCTAATCTTTTAGACTTTAGCCCACGTCCATGCAAGTCCATGCCACTCAGCGATCATCCCATGCACTAGCACTATCCTACACACTAGGGACAATTTACAGAAGTCAATTAACCTTCAAGTTTTTGGAGTGTAGGAGGAAACCGGAGCACCCGAAGAAAACCCATGCGGTCTCAGGCAGAATGTTACAAACTCTTTACAGGCAGCACCCGTGGTTAGGATCAAACCGAGTCTCTGGTGCTGTAAGGTAGCAACTCTACCGCTGCACCACTGTGCCACCCCAGTTCTAAGTGATTTGTTTTGGAATATGCAGGAAAATTGCTACTTTGATTGATGGCATTCTCTGTCCTCCATCTGCTTCCTATTTGATCTCTTTTCTGATTGCTTCAAGAGTCAAAAGAATCAAGAGTGTATTGTTGTCATGTGGCCTGAAATGGAACAATGATAATCTTACTTGCAGCAGCACAACATGTAAACACTAGACCAAGTGGACCCGTTGGGCCCAAACCTCTCCTGCATTGGTGCAGCACCCTCTCCTCCCCCTCCCCTCCCCCTCCCCTCTCCCCCCCCTCACCCCTCCCTCCCCTCCTCTCCCCCTCCTCCCCTTCCCCTCCCCCCCACTCCATCCCCCTCAAACCCCTCTTATCATCCCTGCTCCCCCCTCCCTCCCTCCCCCCTCCCTTCACCCCCTCCTTCCCTCCCTCCCCCTCCCTCCCTAGGAAATAGATTTAAACTTTAACAATATAACACCGATTTTAATGAAACTTCTTCCATTGGCACCAAAGGGACGACGGTGAGTAAGGTGGGCCTAAAATTGTCACACTATCGTGTACCGTTTTGGCTGTAGTTCAGGAACAAACAAACAAACAAACGAGAATTTTAGTATATAGATAGTACTTCGTAAACGTCTTATTTTTTCTCTGTGAGATTCTTTTTACTTTCTTCATTTGACTCCTGAATCAAGATTTCTAATTGATATTATTTTATTGTGATCTGAAAATTGAAGATACTCTTGCCGTGGACATTACTTTGCCACAAGCACTGACGTTGATGATTCCTCGAAGCAGGAATTTAGGAGTACGAGTACATAGTTCCATGAAAGTGGCATCGTAGGGAGTTGGGGTGGTGAAGAAGGCTTTTGGCATGTTGGCTTTCATCAGCCAGAGAACACAGCATTGTTAGGGCATTATATTATGATTGTACAAGACTTTGGTGAGGCCGCACTTGGAGTATTCTGTTTAGTTTTGGTCATCTTAGACAATAGACAATAGGTGCAGGAGGAGGCCATTCGGCCCTTCGAGCCAGCACCGCCATTCAATGTGATCATGGCTGATCATTCTCAATCAGTACCCCGTTCCTGCCTTCTCCCCATACCCCCTGACTCCGCTATCCTTAAGAGCTCTATCCAGCTCTCTCTTGAATGCATTCAGAGAATTGGCCTCCACTGCCTTCTGAGGCAGAGAATACCACAGATTCACAACTCTCTGACTGAAAAAGTTTTTCCTCATCTCAGTTCTAAATGGCCTACCCCTTATTCTTAAACTGTGGCCCCTTGTTCTGGGCTCCCCCACCATTGGGAACATGTTTCCTGCCTCTAACGTGTCCAACCCCTTAATAATCTTATACGTTTCGATAAGATCCCCTCTCATCCTTCTAAATTCCAGTGTATACAAGCCTAGTCGCTCCAGTCTTTCAACATATGATAGTCCCGCCATTCCGGGAATTAATCTAGTAAACCTACGCTGCACGCCCTCAATAGCAAGAATATCCTTCCTCAAATCTTGTTGTAAGAAAGATGCCATTAAGCTGGAAAGAGTGCAGCGAGACAGAGGCACAAGGGACTGCAGATCTTGCTTGAAACATGAAGTGTCTGAGAGCAGAGAAGATTTACGAGGATGTTGCCAGGACTCGAGGACCTGAGCTACAGGGAGAGGCTGGACAGGCTGTGACTTAATCCATTGAAGCACAGGAGGCTGAGGGGTGACCTTACAGAAGTGTATAAAATCATGAAGGGAGCAGATAGAGTGAATGCACAGTCTTTTGTTCAGGATAGGGAATCAAGAACCAGAGGACACAGGCTTAAGGTGAGAGGGGAAAGACATAACAAGAACCTGAGGAGCAACGTCTTCACTCAGAGGATATTGGGTACATGGAACGAGCTGCTAGACGAGGTTGTTGAGGCAAGTACAATAACAACAATTAAATGAGACGGTCGGGGATATGATAGGAACGTTTAGAGGGATATGGGCCAAACCCAGGCAAATGAGACTAGCTTAGATGGGGCGTCTTGGTCGGCATAGATGAGTTGGACCGAAGGGCCTGTTTCTAAGCAGTATGACGCTATGACTCTATGTCTTGCATCTCATACCCAACAGGTGTTTGTTTAGCAAGCCTCCAGGTTGTGTACAGAAACCTAAATTTGCTAGCTTTCGGAGGGGCATGAAGCAAGGGTTCTCGATGCAAGAGGGTGATTGTGTTCACTCACTGCTCCACAACCTCGTGTTACTCATACTGGGAGATCTTTGGAAGGGTGTGTACCCTCTTACCCATCCACCTCCTTTCATATCATATCATATCATATATATACAGCCGGAAACAGGCCTTTTCGGCCCTCCATATCCGTGCCGCCCAGCGATCCCCGCACATTAACACTATCCTACACCCACTAGGGACAATTTTCACATTTACCCAGCCAATTAACCTACATACCTGTACGTCTTTGGAGTGCGGGAGGAAACCGAAGATCTCAGAGAAAACCCACGCAGGTCACGGGGAGAACGTACAAACTCCTTACAGTGCAGCACCCGTAGTCAGGATCGAACCTGAGTCTCAGGCGCTGCATTCGCTGTAAAGCAGCAACTCTACCGCTGCGCCACCGTGCCGCCCAATCATCTTTCTCATCACCTTCTACCCTTCTTCTCTCCCAACCTTCGCACTGCCCTTGTTATGTTCTGTCCTCCTGGAAATAGGAGCACACGGTATGTCCAGTCCCCCGTCAGATGGAGTTAACATGCGTGTACCAGAGTTACACGTGAACCTCGTGGGCTCAGTGGACTATTTCTGTACACTTGCTAATCAAGGATCAGGGGTATGGCTGGACTGTTGGTATGAAAAAATAATCTCACTGCGTTCGCACTTTGCACATGTGGCAATAAAAGCACCATCGAGCTGCTACATCAATTCCAATGATTGGCCACTGACAGCGACCAATGCTGCTTCTCTCTCTCCAATAACGCTGCCTGGCTTGCTGAGCATTTCCTACACATTCTTCCTTTATCCTGGCCTGAAATAATTCTCCTGCTTTCTCTTCAGGTTGCGAGATCCCAGAGGTGGCAGCGATCCCCCTGGTACCAAGTGTCAGCTCGCACTGTCTGGGATGTGCAGGGCCTGATTGTTTCTTTACCTGGAGGTGGAGGGAGGCTCAGCAATTGGAACAAATTATTTTTGTTTGCTGTAGGCCATGCCAGAATGGTGGCAAGCGCTTCCAATAATTAGGCGCAAAGCACAGAAGGTGTGCAGTTGCTATGGACCAAGAATTTTTTGAGCGCTTAAGATCTTGTTTAATTGCCTGAGATTATCTTGAGTTTCGCAGCATCCCGCAGCGCTAGTTGCCTGAGGGGGTCGGAGAAAAAATTCACAAAGTTTCTCCTGAATTGCCAATGTTTGTTTTGCCTTCACTTGTTGCTCGGTGAAGGGAACGTTGCAGAGCGAGCTTGATGGATCTGTGTACGGAGTTGTGAAGAATCTTGGGGGCGGCACGGTGGCGCAGCGGTAGAGTCGCTGCCTTACAGCGCCAGAGACCCAGGTTCGACCCCGATCATGGGTATTGTCTGTACAGAGTTTGTACCTTCTCACTGTGACCGCAAGGGCTTTCTCCGGGGTGCTCCGGTTTCCTCCCACATTCTAAAGACGTACAGGTTTGTAGATTGAATGGCTTGGTAAAATTGTTTATCAGTTTAGTTTATTGTCACGTGTACCAAGCTACAGTGAAATTGCACAGTGAATTGTAAAGTGTCCCTAGTGTGTAGGATAGTGCTATTGCATGGGGATCGCTGGTCAGTGCAGACACCGTGGTCTGAAGGGCCTGTTTCTGCGCTGTATTTCTAAACTAAACTGAACTAAAGTAAATAAAAGCAGGAGTTTGCCTTCGAACCCTTCAGCTTTCACAATTCACTGTCTTTGTCCGTGTTCTGGTCTTTCCAAATCTTTCACTCTCATTGCGGGCATTGGACTTTTCTGGAAGTATTACACTACAATGCTGAAAACTGTATTCTGCACTCTGGTATATGTCTCTTTGCTCTCCCTGATGTACTTGTGTCTGACTTGGTTGTGGTAGTGTCTGATATAATCTGATTTAAATGGATAGTGTGCAATCAAACGTTCTGCAGTGACAATAATAAACCATTGCTCATACCAATATCATACCAATACCCATATCAATACCAATACTATACCGATACCCATATCAATACCAATACCAATACCATTGCACTTGTGTGGCCACAGTTTAAGAATAAGGGGTAGGCCATTTAGAACGGAGATGAGGAAAACCTTTTTCAGTCAGAGAGTTGTGAATCTGTGGAATTCTCTGCCTCAGAAGGCAGTGGAGGCCAATTCTCTGAATGCATTCAAGAGAGAGCTAGATAGAGCTCTTAAGGATAACGGAGTCAGGGGGTATGGGGAGAAGGCAGGAACGGGGTACTGATTGGGAATGATCAGCCATGATCACATTGAATGGCAGGGCTGGCTCGAAGGGCCGAAAGGCCTACTCCTGCACCTATTGTCTATTGTCTATTGTGTCCAAAAACCTCTTGACCTCAACCTTGGATGATAGTACAAGGGCCACCAGGGAGAGTTTCAATGATTCACAAAGTAATCTCTCCTCTCAAATTTTAAAAGATGATTTGTTTATATATTAGTTGTTATCTGTACAGAGACACAGTGATGTTGTTGTTGTCAAGCTGGAAAGGGTGCAGAGATGATTTACGATGTAGATTGCCAGGACTCGAGGGCCTGAGCTACAGGGAGAGGTTGAGCAGGCTGGGACTCTATTCCTTGTAGCGCTGGAGGATGAAGGGTGATCTTATGGTGGCGCACAAAATGATGAGAGGAATAGATCAAGTCAACGCACACTTTTGCCCCAAGTATGGGGTATCGAGAACCAGAGGACATGGGTTCAAGGTGAGGGGGGAAAAATTTACTCGGAACCTGAGGGGTATCTTTTTTACACAATGGGTGGTGGGTGCATGAGACGAGCTGCCGGAGGAGGTAGTTAAGGCAGGTACTATTGCAATGTTTAAGAAACATTTGGACAGGTACATGGATAGGACAGGTTTAGAGGGATATTGGCCAAGCACACGCAGGTGGGAATAGTGGAGATGGGGCATGATGGTCGGTGTGGGCAAATTGGTCTGAAGAGCAACATTCAGGCACCATCTTGCAACTTCCAAGTCTCTGAAATGTCCAATCTTGGCCTAACTCTGATCTTGGTCTTCAATCCGAAGAAGGGTCCCTACCCAAAATGTTGTCAGTCCATTTCCCTCCACGGATGCTCCCTGACCCGCTGAGCTCCTCCAGCACTATGCGTTCTTGTTGCTGATGAATGTAACTCAGCCTAAGATGGGCCAGAAGGGAAAGAAAAAAATTCAGGCTGCGTTTCCAAGAGTGTTCTATCACTCAGACATTTATTTCAGAAGGCAGAAATAATTCCCATGAATGTTTAATTCAAGTATTTTTGGAACATCTTGTTTCACTTCTTCTTCGCTAGTTTAATACTTCAATAAATTGAGCTCTTCCGAACCCCCATCCATCTTCCTCCCGCAGTAGCAGCATGCCAAGCAGAGTTTAGCGCGTCGCCTAACTGTGCAAAATTTATGAAAGAGTCCATCTGTTATAGCAAAGACTATATTTCCCATTAATTAATAATGTTATGGATATTTTAAGTCAAATTCCAACTGTAAAAAGAACCCTGTTGCATATTAATTGAAAGAATACTCTTCTTGCCTCGTGAAAACACTTTATTCATGGGTTCAGATCTGTTAACAAATGCACAACTTGAATGTTATTTCTTGTTAAAAATAAAGTGCCTTCATTTCTTTGTAACCAAACCTCATATGTCCCAGCAATGTTATATTTAAACATGATTCCTGAGAATCTGATATTTTCCCTCAGTAACAAAGAACCTTTATGTAGTCATGGTGCAATTGTATTACAGCTGTTAATGTATTTGTAATGAATTTTCAACATTCCCCTGGATAATTTCCTTATCGGCAACAAGATTAGCTGTGGCAATCAGCGGTCTGAGCTACTTACATTGAGATGTTTGGTCATGTTCTTCAGTTTCTAACTCGGATCATGTCACTCAAGGCTGTAGATCTTACAGCTCTTGCAATAGACGCCTGAGCAACTTGAAGTTTCCACCCAGCACAGATAGATCAAACAACAAGGGCAATATCAAGAGTTGCTGCCTTAACAGTGCCAGGCACCCAGGCTCGATGTGACCACGGGTACTGTCTGTGCAGAGTTTATACCTTCTCCCCGTGACCGCGTGGGTTTTCCACCGGTGCTCCTGATTATCTCCCACATTCCAAAGACATATAGTTTTGTAGGTTAATTGGCTTTGGTAAAATTGTAAATCGTCCCTTGTTCTTTCTTTCGTGTGTCAACTACAACAATCAAAAGTGGCAATTGGTGCTTCAGAGTAGCGTAGTTGACGCTTTGCTGCAAATTTTGCCAGCTCTGTAGAACTACCCAGAGTGGACGATGAGATCGTAAAGCAGCTCCCACAGGATAGTGTTTGTATCAGCATGGTCCCAGTGAGCCGAAGGGCATGTTTCCACGCTTTATCTCTAAACTAAACTAGAGGTGTCACAAGATAAGACGGGATGCAAATTATAGAACATAGAACAGAACTACACAGGAACAGGCCCTTCAGCCCGCAATGTTTGTGCTGAACATGATGTCAAGTTAAACTGTTCTCCTCTGCCTGTCCATAACCCATATCCCTCTATTCCCTGTCCTTCCATCTGCCCAGATAAAAGCATCTTATACACCACTATCATATCAGTGTCCACTACCACCCCTGTAGAGTGTTCCTGCCCCCCACCACTCTCTGTGTGTAAATAAAATTGCCCCCCCCCCCCCCTCCCACATCTCCACTAAACTTTCCCCTTCTCACTTGAAAGCTATGCCCTCTTGCCCTCTAGTGTTGGACATTTCCATCCTGGGGGAATAAGATTCTGTCTGACTACCCTATCCATGCCACTCATAATTTTGTGTACTTGGATCAAGTCTCTCTTTGACCTCTTGCATTCCAGAGAAAACAAGTCTCTCCAACCTCTCCCTGTAGCTGAAACCCTCTAATCCGGGCAACATTCTGGTGAACCTCCTCTGCACCTTTTCCAAAGCCTCCAGCATCTTTCCTATAATGGGGGACCAGAACTGCACGCGATATTCCAAATGCGGCCTAACCCATCCAAAAGAGCTGTATCATGATCAGCATTCCTGGTGCGTTATCAAGTTGTTTTCTTTATCAGGTGTAAACTTGTGCAATAATCATGTGGAATCATTATGTACGATTCATGGAATGAAAACACCAGATACTTAAGGGTCATACTTTAGGGCAGCACGGTGTCGCAGCAGTGGAGTTGCTGCCTTGCAGCCAGAGACCTGGGTTCGATCCTGACTACGGCTGCTGTCTGTACAGAGTTTAAACGTTCTACCCATGACCGCTTATGGGTGCTCCAGTTAACTCTCACACTTCAAAAACGTACAGGTTTGTAGGTTAATTGGCTTTGGTTAAAAAAAAAATTAAATTGTCCTTACTGTGGGATGGTGCTAGTATGCGGGGTGATCACTGGTGGGCGCAGACTCGGTGGGCCGAAGGGCCTGCATCCTTGCTGTATCTCTAACGTCTTGACTATTTGTGGCTTGCCAATGAAAATATAAAGGAAAACAGTAAATGTGGGAGAAACAAAAAAACTGCTGTTGCTGGTTTATTAAGAAAGACACAAAGTGCTGGAATAGCTCAGCGGGTCAGGCAACATCTCTGGAGAACACAGATAGGTTGGAAAATGCTGGAAATAAATGTTGAAAAAAATTGCTGGAAATCTGAATCAAAAATAGAAAATGTTGGAAGCACTCAGTAGGTCAGGCAGCATCTTTGGAAGGATATTTGCTTTAATGACAATAGACAATAGGTGCAGGAGTAGGCCATTCGGCCCTTCGAGCCAGCACCGTCATTCAATGTGATCATGGCTGATCATTCACAATCAGTACCCTGTTCCTGCCTTCTCCCCATACCCCATTTTGGACCATTTTCCCAGAGAAGGTAAAGATTCTATTTAAGTTACACAGAAATATTAGAAGTTTACGAGAAATTTTAGTCATTTGGTCCTATTCATGGATTGGTGCTGGGATCCGTGTTTGTGATACGTATTAATGATTTGAATGTGAATGTATGCTGGTTTACACCAAAGTTAGACAGAACTGCTGGAGGAACTCAGCGGGCCAGGCAGCATCTCTGGAGAAAAGGAATAGGTAATGTTTCAGGTCAAGATGCTTCCTCAGACTGTCAGGGGAGAGGGAAACTAGAGGTGTGAAAAGCCTCTAAGTTATGAAAAGTTATGAACGTGTTGGTCTACCTTCTTTGAAGAAGGGTCTCGACCCGAAACATCACCCATTCCTTCTCTCCCGAGATGCTCCCTGACCCGCTGAGTTACTCCAACACTATGGATAGCGAGGAAGATTGTCTACTGGTACAGCAGGGTATAGATGATTTGTAAAGTTGGTTGGAGGGTTGGCAGATGGAATTTAATTGAAACAAGAGTGAGGTGATGTGAGGAAGTGATACGGGGTAGGACAAAGATAGAAAATGGGAGGGCAAGAAGGAATATTGATGAACAAATGGGTCTTGGGTTCAAGTCCATTGACAGCTGAAAGCAGTAACGCTAGAAGGTAGGATAATAAAGAAGGCATACGGTAAACTTATCTTCTTGGGTCAGGACAGGAACATGGATAGGCCAGGTTTAGAGGGATTATGGGCCAAATGCGGGCACGCGGGACTAGTGCAGATGGGACATGTTGGTTGGTGTGGGGAAGTTGGGCCAAAGGGCCAGTTTCCACATTGTATGACTATGACTCTATAATGATGTTAAAGTCTCTTAAAGATTGGGAAACTGTGGAGGTGTGTGTTGATCAAGTCAAGTCAAGTCAAGTCAATTTTATTTGTATAGCACATTTAAAAACAACCCACGTTGACCAAAGTGCTGTACATCTGATTAGGTACTAAGGAAAAAATGAAACATACAGCAGCACACAAACATAACAGTACATACAAAACAGTTCACAGCGCCTCCTCAATGAGCCTCAAACGCTAGGGAGTAGAAATAGGTTTTGAGCCTGGACTTAAAGGAGTCAATGGAGGGGGCAGTTCTGATGGGGAGAGGGATGCTGTTCCACAGTCTAGGAGCTGCAACCGCAAAAGCGCGGTCACCCCTGAGCTTAAGCCTAGACCGTGGGATAGTGAGTAGCCCCAAGTCGGCCGACCTGAGGGACCTGGAGTTAGAGAGGTGGGTTAGAAGATTTTTGATGTAGGGGGGGAATGTCCATTTAGGGCTTTATACGTGAATAGGAGGAGCTTGATCAGTCGGTGTGTTTCGCATTGATCGTTCAGCTACTATCTAGAGCCTTTCCAGACGATGTTGATGTCGAAAGAAAATCAATTCTGGGGGTTCCACTGATTCACCACCCTCCGACTAAAGAATTTCCCCCTCATTTCATTTCTAA
Source organism: Rhinoraja longicauda (assembly GCF_053455715.1). NCBI lineage: Eukaryota > Metazoa > Chordata > Chondrichthyes > Rajiformes > Arhynchobatidae > Rhinoraja > Rhinoraja longicauda. The sequence continues at coordinate 59,957,234 of NC_135958.1, forward strand.
AGGGGTATCCTTTTAGTCTGAGGCTATGGCCTCTCTCTGTTCCTAGACTCTCGCACGGATGGAAACATCCTCTCCACATTTACTCTATCCGAGCCTTTCACGATTTGGTGAGTTTAAATGAGGTCCCCCCTCATCCTTCTAAAGTGAGCATCATTGTGGACAACTATTGCAGGCCAGAGTTTAACTGGGGTTGGTTTAGATGGGATTCTGACTTACTGATGTTCAGTTATAATCCTGTGAATGGTAAAACATGGAACAGTACAGCACCGGAACCAGCCCTTCAGCCCGCATGTCTGTGCTGAACATGATGCCATGGCCAACTCTTATCCGCCTGTACATAATCCATGTCCCTCCATTCACTTACCCATATATATATATATATTTTTTTTAGAGATACAGTGCAGAAATAGGCCCTTCGGCCCACTGAGTCCGCGCCGCCCAGCGATCCCCGCACACTAACACTATCCTACACCCAATAGGGACAATTTTTACATTTGCCCAGCCAATTAACCTACATACCTGTACATCTTTGGAGTGTGGGAGGAAACCGAAGATCTCGGAGAAAACCCAAGCAGGTCACGGGGAGAACGTACAAACTCCGTACAGACGGCGCCCGTAGTCAGGATCGAACCTGAGTCTCCGGCGCTGCATTCGCTGTAAGGCAGCAACTCTACCGCTGCGCCACCGTGCCGCCCTTCTAAAGGGCTCTTAACTTGCCTGTCTACAGGGCTCTTAAACGACACTATTGCATCTGTCTCCACCACCAGCCTTGATAACGCATTCCAGGCACCCATCATCCTCAGTGTGTAAAAGAAAAACCTGCCCCATACATATCCTTTAAACATTGCCCCTCTCACTTTAAAGCTCTGTCCCTGAATCATTGACATTTCCAACCTGGGAAAAAAGGTTCTGATTGTCTGCACTATCTATATCTTTCATAATTTTATATACTGTTATCAGGTCTCACTTACCTCAACCTCCAGCGATCCAGAGAAAACAATCCAAGTTTGTCCAACTTTTCCTTGTAGCTAATGTGCCTTAATCCGGGGATCATGGTGATAATCCTCTTCTGCACCCTCTCCAAAGCCACCGCATCCTTCCTGTAAAGATAAGTGTCTGGATGAATTGGCCGTTCTCACCTTGTTGACCTTGACTGCTGCTACCAGTCGATGCTTTTAGGGATTGCTGGAGTGAGCGCCATGCCAAAGTAGACAGCTGACTCAGGTTTCCACGACAGATCATCAGACTGATGTCCTTCGGGACAGAGGAGACTTACAAAAACCATGCCTCAGACAAAGTCTCCGGGATTGTGGAGTCTCTGCTTCGTAGCAGATAAACTCAGGTCACCATCTGCAGGCAGGAGGTTTATAATCAGAGGGAGATGGACTTTGTGACGAGGTTTTATTGCCAAGTACAGCATCATCCGCACATTGCTGGCATGTTGTTCAACCTGGCTCCAAGACTCTTGCTAATGAAATCCTCTGGAAGGAAGTTGATGATTAATAGGTGGCTAATAGCAATTGACAACCCTCCTGTGATAGGGATGGCTTAGATCATGTAGCAGAGATTGGAATTTTCCCGACCATCAAAAGCACTTTGCACTGTGTGGTGTCACTCTGTGTAGGTACAAGTGAAATGTTATGTGATATGCAAGATCAGCAGTGAAACAGGCCCTTTGGGCCAAGTCGTCCATGCCAATCAAGATGCCCCGATCTAAGCTTATCCCACCTGCCTGCGTTTGGCCAATATCCCTCTAAACCTTTCCTATGCATGTACCTGTCCAAATGTCTGAAATGCTGTTATTGTATCTGCCTCAACTATCTCCTCTGGGGGCTTGTTCCATATGCCCACTACCCTCCTTGTGAAAAGGTTGCCTCTCAGATTCCTATTAAATCTTTCCCCTCTCACCATAAACCTGTGTCCTCTGGTTCTTGATTCCCTTACTCTGAGTGAAAGACTCTGTGCATCCTCGGGTAATAACTCACTTCTTACCTAGCCTTGCCTGCTTCCCAGGCAGAAGGTAGCCCAAGGTAGACACAAAATGTTGGAGTAACTCAGCGGGTCAGGGAGCATCTCGGGAGAGAAGGAATGGGTGATGTTTCGGGTCGAGACCCTTCTTCAGAGAAGGTAGACCAACACGTTCATAACTTTTCATAACTTAGAGGCTTTTCACACCTCTAGTTTCCCTCTCCCCTGACAGTCTGAGGAAGCATCTTGACCTGAAACATTACCTATTCCTTTTCTCCAGAGATGCTGCCTGGCCCGCTGAGTTACTCCAGCAGTTCTGGCTAACTTTGGTGTAAACCAGCATCTGCAGTTCCTTCATACACATTCCCAATTGTTTGGTTGTCTGGTGAACAAGACTGGGGGACTGGGGTTTCAGTGGCAATGGGCACTTCAGGTCAGTTTTGAATGCTTGGTGTGCAATGGCACAAAGATTACCCATGTTTAAAGGTGATCGATGTTTTGAAAAGTATTTTGCTCTCGTCATTGCTAGAGGTACTGAATGGAAATATTAGCAATCTGTACACATTTTAAAGTTATGGTATCTTTACAAAGCACTGGCTGTTGGCTGATCGACTCATAACTCTTGGATCAGAGTCTTCCTGCATTGTACAGTTGAGACGGAAGATATCACAACTTGTATCATGAGCAAAATACAGTGCTGGCCTAACTCAGTGGGCCAGGCAGCGTCCATTAGTTTGGCAACATTTTGGGTTGGGACCCTATCCATCTAGATACTGAAACTTTTGTTTGTTTGTTTGTTCCTGAACTACAGCCAAAATGGTACTCGATAGCACGACAATTTTAGGCCCACCTTACTCACCGTCGTCCCTTTGGTGCTAATGGAAGAAGTTTCATTGAAATCGGTGCTATATTTTAAAAGTTATTCATATTTTAAAGTTTAAATCAATCTCCTAAGGAGGGAGGGGGAGGGAGGGGGGGGGAGGAGGGAGGATAAGGGGGGGTGAGGGTGATGGAGTGGGGGGGAGGGGAGAGGGGATGGGAGGGGATGAGGAAGGGGAGGGAGGGGGAGGAGGAAGGGGGAGGGAGGGGGAGGAGGGGGGGGGAGGGGAGGAGGGAAGGGAGGAGGGGAGGGAGGGGGAGAGGGAGGGGGGAGGAGAGGGTGTTGCACCAATGCAGGTTTGGGCCCAACGGGTCCACTCGGTCCAGTTCCCTCTGCAAATGCTGCCTGACCCGCTGAATTCCTCCAGTACTTTGTGTTTTGCTGAAGATTCCACCATCTGCCATTCCTTGCGCCAGCATAAACCATGTTTGGCCATTGTGACTATTGCAACGAGACTCCTGAACCGAGTAATTCTGAGTAATTTTTTATAATATGTTGTGTGCCTGCCGTGCATAGAATTGCAAACATAGAGATCTTTCAGAGAAATTGCTGAGATATATACATATATGGAAAGAGAGAGAAATTATATAGTTGGAGAGAAATATATAGAGAGAAATTGCAGAGAGTTGTGAATGTAGCCCAGTCCATCACTCAGACCAGACTTCCCACCACCGACTCCATCTACACCATGCTGCCTTGGAAAAGCAGCCAACATAATGAAGAACGATTTCCGCCGTGATCAGTTTTCTTCCCCACCGTGATCATTCTTCCTCCAGGAGAAGATACAGAAATTTGAAAGCGCACACCACCAGAGTCTGAAGAAGGGCCCAGACGTGAAATGTTGCCTATCCATGGTCTCCATAGATGCTGCCTGACCAGCTGAGTTATGTTTTTTGCTCAAGACCCCAGCATCTGCAGTGTAAGAAAATAACTGCAGATGCTGGTACAAATCGATTTATTCACAAAATGCTGGAGTAACTCAGCAGGTCGGGCAGCATCTCGGGAGTGAAGGAATGGGTGACGTTTCGGGTCGAGACCCTTCTTCAGACTTCTGCAGTGTGTTGTGTTTGCTCTCCAAACTTCACTGGCTGAACAGGGTATGACGTCTGTGGAGTGCAGAGTGGTTTCCATTGCAATCACTTGTCTGGGCTCTCCTCATTCCGCTGAATTTGTACCAGACTTCTTTAGTTGTTCTCTTATTTTCAGGCAGTGCATTAACTCAGTGTGTCATCTCCTCCCATGCATGAGATGAATAGGCCACGGTTGTGCAA